>NW_007578346.1:50781-154118 GCF_000690725.1 Stegastes partitus
AGAATCTACACAGACAATTGTGTCAGCGAGAACACTGAGTCACAGAATTTTACTGTACACCACAAGTGCTGACTCTGTACACTGCGTCTGCTTGAGTAACACACACTAATGCATACATGTTCTTTTATGAGGAACGAGCTGTCTTCACCTCTCTGCTTCTGTACCCGGATATTCATTAATTCATGCGCAGTGATATAAGGATAAAGAGGCAAAGTACACCAGTGTCAACATAACCGTGTAAAACTGCATGTCTAATTATAGCGGCAGTGCCTCTTGGGAGTTCTGTGGAAAATACATTTTGCTAAGTCGCTGCCAAAAAATAGGCAGTACTGTAAATGGTAATTTGCTATCTGGATAAGCACATCAGTTCTGTCTTAAACTGAAATGTCTGTGTATCGAGCGACACCATCCAGTGGAAAAATTCGCTTCCTGAAAAAGGTCGGCTTTGTTTTGGAAAACACAAGGAATTGTTATTGTGGCAGGAATGCATGCAGGTTGTCTTGTGAGCAGTGCTTGGAAACCTAACCACAGTATGGAAAATAAAGACTGATAGGTCTGTCTCTTTTTGTTTTTCCTTCTTTTTGCAGCCAAACACCTGCAGATCTCAGAATTTTATTTGTACTGTGATTTTCAAGCTACAAGATCAAAGTGCTTTTACCCTAGAATGGAGTTAAACTGCTGCAAAAACAAGCACCAATCCAACATAGTGAAATAATGTTCAGAAATAATTAGAGAGAGCACGCAATCTCTGCAGCAAAAATACACACAACAAACTTTTCATATGACTCACCGCACCTCATTTTGAGCTTATGTAAAGCAGTGTCTTCGGAAAGTTATTATCTGACTGTGTAATTAAATGTGGATGAGGTCGATTCACATGGTCTGCGTCTGTAGTCTTTCCATTTTGTCCATCACACATCAGATGATTCCTGGAGAGAAGAGTCTTTGTTTCCTTTCTACTCGAGCTGCAAGGATTGTGCATTCCGTGCGAGCAGGCTGCACGGTAGGGAGGGAAATCAAATTAATTTAGAATAAATTATCTTATTTCTACAAGATAATAAATTATGAGCAGTGTAATATTTTGATTGCACAATACTGCAAAATGTCATATTTTGGGGGCTTCCATTTGCACAAAGAATAAATTTTTATTTATTTTTTTAAATGAAAACTCTTCATCTAAATTGTAGCTGTGTAATAAATGTGCTTCACCGGGGACAGCTGTTGCTACTCTACAGACAGAGGGAACATTGTGTTATGAGGACATTGTGCATATTAATAAGCTTTTAGGATGATTTTTGTTGAATGAGGGCGCAAATTACTGAGTTAGTCACTGTTGTTTATCACGGCTCTAAAGTGCTTAAGCTTAATTGAGAGCTGATCCATTTTACTCAAATTGATCACACACGGCTTCGAAATGTCAGCTTTTGACTTCGGTCTTCACAGTTACAATGAACTTTCTAGTCCTGAGAATTAAAGAAAAGGTTGGTATTTTCACCCAACGTAAACAATACTGTTTTGTTTTGTTTTTTGTAACATGTCTATCAAGCTGCAGAGCAATAAAAAAAAAAAAAAAAAAAAAAAAATACTCCTGACTGTTGATTTTACATTTGAAATATACTTTGCCTGCAATATGTCCATCAATCCATCCATTATCCATTATACACCGCTTAATCCTCACTAGGGTCACGAGGGGGCTGGAGCCTATCCCAGCCATCTTAGGGTGAAGATAGGGGACACCCTGGACAGGTCGCCAGTCCATTGTAGGGCCAGACTTAGACAAAGGTGACATGGTGCTTAGCATCGTTGCCTCGCAGCAAGAAGAGCCCTGGTTTGCATCCTGGTTAGGACACCCGGGATCTTTCTGCGTGGAGTTTGCATGTTCTCCTCCATGCAGCGTGGGTTCTCTCCAGGTTCTCCGGCTTCCTCCCACACAGTCCAAAAACATGTTGAGGTTAATTGGTGATTCTAAATTGTCCATAGGTGTGAATGTAAGTGTGTTGGTTGTCTGTCTCTAAGTGTAGCCCTGTGATAGACTGTCCAGGGTGTCCCCTGCCTTCACCCTGAGTCAGCTGGGATAGACTCCAGCCCCCCATGACCCTAGTGAGGATTAAGCGGTGTATAGATAATGTAGGAATAATCGTGTAGGAAATAAGCAGTCACAGCTGAAGGTACTGATGACTATTTCAAAAAAGGGTTTGATACAAATAAAAACCTAAGAAATCATTGCTGTTACCCTTCAGGGTTTGGCTTCAAGTATCATAATTCTTTTTCAGCATCAACTTTTGGCTTTAAACATGTATGACAGAATTATTCCAATATGCTAAACTTGTGTAGAATAGCGTTATTTCACAATGTTTGAGCAGAGTTGTAGGTGAGCTGGTGTGCTCAGTTGCAGTGAATTCATAAATCCACACAGTCTAAAGAAAGCAACTGTGTAGTTACAGCTAAACCATTGCAGGGCAGGAAGAGATTTTTCTCCTGGAAAATATTTGCACTGAATGATTGGTTCTAAAGAGATGTAATGATCTCTCCAGGGAGGAATCTCCAAAGCAGTGTTTAAAGTTTTTCTGTCATGCCTCCCTCCAGAAGCCAAAAAAAAAGGTTCATGTCCCTTCACTACACAATAAGCAATTTAATTTTCCATTACCGGAGGCGCAACTACCAAATGTAGCCAAGCTGAATTTTATTCAAATAAAGTGAATCATTCAAGTCAGCAAATTTTGTGTTTATTTTCCTGCATAAATCATTCATTCAGTTTAGTTCCAGTCCATATTTTAATCCCCAGGAGGCACGTTGTCTCGTTTGAGAATCACTGACGAATGAAAAGTTCTGTACGTCTGATGTCAAAACATATGTTGCGTCGAGGTGTGTAAAGTGATAAGTATGAGGTCGGGACACTGTGTAACTTTGGCAGGAGTTGAAGCTTTCAAAGCGTAGGTCCCTGAGAGGTGATGTCTATTTATGAAGGCACTTTGTGTTCTAACTTTAGCATCCAACTCTGGTCTCAATATGGACACACATTCTGACTCTGAGGAGCCAAAACTGGCAGCCTCAAGTTGTAGCAGATAACCATTGGAGCCGTTTGCTTTTTTGTTTCCATGTTTATTCAGCCGGCCTCTGCCAATCAGGTCAATGCGGTTATACAAGCCGTTTTAATGTTTTCCGATGAGAGGAAACTCTGTAGAAGCTTAAGCAGTTCCTGGCGGTTGCTGAAATTGAAAACACCAAGTTTTAATTGGTCTTCCAGGAAAGAGAATAGCATTCATGACCTTGAATTAGGAGCCTGATGCGTTAAGCTACTGTCAGCTGATGGGTGGTGAGTTGAGCTGCTTATCTTGGTGTTGCTGGGTTTTATTTTTAACCTGACAACACCTGACAGGCCCAGGACACGGGGAAGACCTCAGAGGGCGAGGGATGAGTGGCAGACAGGAGGTGGCATGAGAAAGGGAGGTATGTAGGTGCAAGAGCGAGGCGACGTTCACAATATTAGTGGGAATTTGCGTAAGAATGTGTGCAGAGAGGAAGTATTGAAGGAGTTGTTCTCATGACGGCAGTAGTGAAGAAACCTGTGTGTGACTGTTGACAGCTGATCCGAGGTGCAGACAATTAAACTACAAGTGACACATACCTCCTGTAAGAGCGAGAACAGAAAAGAAAATGGACAGAATGAGGAAGCGAATGAGAAAGAGGTTCGAAGCGAAGGTGGTGGGAGAGAAAACAGCTTGGATGCTGACAGAGTTTTGGCCTACATTTAGTTTATAGGCGCTCCTCTTATTCTATCACTTGAAGCAAATCAGGTGCCTCAGCTTTTATCTGACTGTTCCAGCAGGGTTTAATCGCCGTGGCTGGTGTCGTTACCAGGAAAAGCAGCAAAAAAAAAAAAACAACAACAACAGCACAGAGCTGGCCTGATTTTTCCCAGCAGGAAGTAGCAGCAGTGAGAAACCCAAGCCCAGCTGTATCTGATTATAGCGAGACAATCAGCTCCAACCTTTGTACTGCAGTTCCTTCCCTCCCTGTGAGGTTAGATTTGTTTAAAATTACAGCCTCTGCTCTGCTAAAGCAGTCTCCAACCGGTTTGCCTCCTGCAGACAAAAATTGATCTATTAAGAGGGAGTATTCAAAGCAAACACATGCACATTTTGGTTCAGAAACAGTTCATGACACCAGAAGTTCATGTTGTTTAAGGGTTATTTGCTGCCGGAATCCCATAGAAATTTACTTACACTGTACTTAGGAACTATTGTTAGGCACTTTGTACTTTATATTTATGTATATACAATGATATCTACCTGTCTAACATCATGTAGGTCCCTGTGACCCGTTGAACCCCAGACACCGAACCTCTGGGAGTTTCCTGTGGTGTTTGGCATCGGGGCAACAGTTCCTTCGGGTTGAGGGTTGAGGGATGAGGCCTCTGTGGATCGGGCTTATTCTGGCACATCCTGTTAAGACTCTGTGACACTGGGATCCTCAGAGTTTTGAGGTCAGGTCAACGCCTCGGGCTCTTTGTTGTGTTCCTTGAGCTGTTTTTTTGCAGCGTGGCAGGGTGCAAGTTAAAGGAAAGCAAACTTTAAGTGGTAAAAGTTTCCTCTGAGATCCCCATCTATATCAAAAGTTTCCCTGTGGACAATAGCAGCATTGTTCACTTCATATTTTAGCGCTTTTAATGTTGTGGTTTGTTCAGTGTACTGTCATGGATTAAACTACCCACCAGTGTAGTAACAATTGGCTCTACTTCATCTCTATTTGCTATTTTTAATATGTGAGCCAAAACAGTTTTTTGCCTATTTATCCCCTAAAATAACCATTTACATATCCATGGAAATCATATTTCAGTGTGAACAAACCCCCACATTGACTCCTAAATAACACTCTCCAGTGTCCTGTGTAACAAAATTGAGTGTCAGTGTGACTTTGTCCCTGTCACCATAACCTACTATTCTGATGCGATTCTGCAGTTTTGATATTTAGTTGTGCTGCCTGCGCTGTGACCTGAACTGGGATCGTACTGTGCTCCCACACCTGTTCTGTTGAGTGTCAGCACTGCAGAACTGGTTAAACGTTGCAGTCTTAAAATTCTAATGTACACATTTGTTACGTAATTGTTATGTAATCTGCAGACCGAGGTATCGTCTCTGAAACGTGGTGATCTCAGCCAGAGCTACATTTAGCCGGCGGGTTCAAAGCTTGTGTATCCAGCACTCCTGGTGTAATTCAGTCTGCTGACTTGGGACTCTAAGCGGGATGTAAACGTCGCAGCACCGTAGTCTGCACTTGTAGCTGTGCTGCTGAACAAAATTCAAGTTGCAAAAACACCACCATGAGCACAGTGAGTCATTCGTGATTAGAAATAAAGAGAAGCAGGCCAAACTCATTGCCAGTAATTTTTATTTTGAGATATTTTGTAGAACAGGGGAACCAATGATTACAAAAAAAGTCCTAAGTGTTCTACATGCTACACCTTAACCTAATTCATCATGCTTGCCTGGAAAAAGTACATAGAAATTTAACAAAAAATGTACAATTAAAACTGACGTACATTATACTCACCATTGACTTTACTTTTAATGTACCTTTCTCTTGCCTCCATGCACGCGTTTTTTTTTTTTTTACATTTAGATAAAAAAAAATTAAGACTCTTAGGCGCTTCTTTAAAGAGTTTTTCCACTAAAGACAGACCGCACCTATAAATAAAAAACAAAGTGGACAAAAAAAAGAATGATATCCATTATAACAATATTGATGGAAAATGGAAAGCCTCAACTTCTTTTAAAACATAACACATGATTTGCATCCTACCTTAGAACAAAGGAACACTTGCACGCCCATATAGTGCCGAAATGAAAATGGAAGTCTGTCCAACTCCTCAATCTTCAATAATCACATTGAAATAACACATTTTGATAAAATAAATATCGCACATCTGCTAGAAATAAATAATGATTACTGAAACACCTCACTATGTTAAATGCTAAAGTGAGACAGATTTCATCTACGCGACCACTTCATTTCATGGTATGAGGATGGTCATGTGTGTAAAGCACTAGTGCGGCTTCGAGTGTCTCTCGCGGCTGTTACCTTGAGGTAGATAACACATTTACATTAACGCCTACGATAATGGTTGCTGCTGGCATCATGTGTCAGATTTACAGTATGAAAGGGTTATTAAGGAAGCTTTCTTTGGGGGAAAATGTTAGAAAGTCAAAAAAAAAAAGAAAATAAAATAATAAAAAAAAAAAAAAAAAAAAAAAATTTAAATTAAAAAAAAAAAAAAAAAAAAAAAAAAAGCCCCCCCCCCCCCCCCCCCCCCCTTTTTTTTCTCCCATCCCAAGAAAAGGCTATTTGAAAGCACTTTAAAAGCCCACAGCAATGTCAGCGTCTACCATCCTTCCTCATATCATAGCCAAAAACAGCCAAAATCTCCTCTTTTTTAAATCCTTTCCTCCTGTTCAGATTTCTTCTAGCTACTTCTCTCCTGCTCACCTTTCATCTACAGTACTTAAGTGTGCGAGTGACATGCCAGTTTAGCAATGAGGGCGTAGACATTAACCCATGAAGGCCTGGTGATCAAGGCTCAGAGTGATGACCAAAACTCTTTAAATAAATCACCCCTTTCAACTCTTACAAAAAAACTTATAATTAAAAGTAACCATAATAAAAAAGGTATGAAATGATTCAAGTACAATAATATATCATATTATTAAAAAAAAAACATAAAAACAAAACGGTCTAAATTTTGCACTGTGAGGAGGATATATATATATATTTCTTTAATTAAGATGCTTGAAGATGCTGCTGTATGTTTTGTGGGCAATTTGTGGGGAGCATTTGACAGCGCAGGGGGTGAGGGACGCCTGGATGGATTTTAGAGGCAAGTCATCAGTGCTGTCAAAGCCGGGCAGGGCCAGAGAGTCCAGCTGCATATTAAGCACAATCTCTGTGTTACTGTCGAGGAAGCTCTCGTCCAGCTCGCTCACCACTGAGGGCTCCATCTCTGGACTGGCCACAGTCTCTGCGACCCCCTCTTCCTTCCGGCTGAACAAGCGGTCCAGGTAGCTGGTGTAGGTGCTCTCCTTCTGGAAGTGGTCCTCTTTGCGAATGTCCCAGCATGCTTCATCTATCAAACAGCCATTCTCCCCGACTCTCTCCCCAGAGCCGAAGCTTTCCCAGGGGTGAGCAGGCCAGACGCAGTCCCCGCCGCTGACTCCCAGCCCTCCTCCACCTAACTGGGCGAGGTTTACCAGGCACTTCTCCTCTTTCTCCTGACTTATGGACTTGGACATGGACATGGAGCTTGAGCGAGGAGCCTCAAGTTGGGAGACGGAAGAGTTGAGCTCATTCAGGAGGCCCACCTCGCTGAGCAGGGTCACCTCCTGACAGGGCTCTGGCTGCAGGCTCAGTTTAATGGTGCTGGCGATGAAGGAGTCAAAGTCAAAGCCTTGGTTCTGCTGGCTCTGAGGTTTCTCTGTCTGGTGTTTCTCTTGCGTCTTGTCCTTCTCCACCGGACTCTGGGTTTTCTCTGCTTCCTGCAGTGCAATCTGGGCCTTCACAAGCCCGTTCTTCTCACACTTGCTCTTGGCCTTGCGGTCGGCCTTCTCCTTGCTCTGCTGCTCCTTCCAGTTGGAGAGGTCAATGATGAGCTTGGGCTCGTAGTAGTGGTTGACTTCACTGTCCCGCCAGATGAGGTTGTCCAGGTAGGAGGGTGACACGGCCTTGTAGTTACAGGTGTGGCTACACTGCAAGTCACAATACTTGTTCTCGTGGTGGTCATCCTGCCAGGACCGCTCTGGTGGGAACAGAGTTGAATAGTCGAAGGACGGCTCGTCCAGGAACTTCTCCCGATCTCCATCAGCATATTTACGAGGATCCACCTGGAAACAGACAACAGTCAACTTTTAACATCACATCATAAAGTATCTTTAAGTCAGTCAGGAGTAAGAAATATGATCTCTATACATTTGTTGACTTGGTTAAGCTATCTTTTATTTGGTATGTAACATTTTAACACCAACATAATACCTAACCTATGTACCATCATGTACTTCTAATTAACATTGAAAATGTATTTTCAAGTTGACAAAAATAGAGAAGCTCAATGTTATAACAGCAGTATAAGTATGTTTGTCTAAACTTCTACACACCTGGACCTCCTCCTCATCTGTTACATCAGAGAGTGCTCTTGGGTCAACCTGAACTTCGTCTGGGTCATGGGTGCTGTGCAGGTGCCAATCAGCCTCTGAGAGCTGGCTCTCATGGTACCTAATAGAACAGAAATAATAAATATGAAAAATTCCTCAATCAATGGTATAACTATGCAAACATAACCAGAACAGTCAGAAAATAGTAAAACCTGTTTTGCTTGTCCTTGTCAGGTCACTTCTATAACCATTACTGTTTAGTTTACAGGAAGCTATGGAGTAGTGAGAGTGCCAAATTACAAAAATAAATCAATAAAAGAACAAAAGTGGAAATAAAAAGAATAAATATATTAATGTATTTATTATTTTTAAATTTTATTTTAAATTGTATTTTTTAAAATCATTTTCAATTTTAATTTTATTATTATTATGATAATTATTATTATTTATGTATTTATTTATTTACTTTTTGCTTTGAAAGCAACATTTAATTTAAAGTGACTTTTCCTTATTTTGCTTTTAAAACAACTTTTAATTTAAAGCAACATTTAAAAGCAAAGGAAAGATGTGCAGAAAAAGGTGCGCAGTAGAAGCAGGTGCAAAAGGAATAGTACGCAAGTACAGTCTTGCTTCTTGAGTATTGAGAAACGGCCTTGTGTAGATTTGGGACAGTAAGTATCCCAGAATGCATTTCGCGCCAACCAGCAACAAAAGCCGAGGAGAAAACTTTCACAGGTAACAAGTTTTTTTTTGTACCTACTACTGTTACTGTGACACTTAATGTAGTTTTAAGATTATTTTAGACGTCAAATCTGATTTTAAACATCAAATCTGTGGTCAATGGATCAAGATAAAGCTAAAGCCTGCTTAAAATTTTGCCCCAACGATTTTGGAGATGTGAGCGTCCCGGTTTGACAGCTGTGACTGCAGTCAGCGCTCACAGTAGCCACCGAGGACAGCCTGATGTCGGCAAGACTTTCTGAAGTCTGCTGCTGGCTCTGACGGTTATTCTTTAGCGGAGCTGATCAGTTTCCATTAACAGCATCATGCTGCTGAAGATGCTCTGTCAGAAGGTCCAGGTTGGAGCTGCTCATGTTCTGTGGAGTCTCCCAGCAGTCAGTGAGGACCTGGTTTATCCAGCTGTCCCTCCAATAAAATATTGCTTAGATTTTATTTTCAATGTACAGTTACAGTGATAAGATTTGAGCAAAATGGTACTACAGGCGAGGAACACAAGAACATAATTCAGACGAACCAAAGTTCCGCTTCGGAACCTTCAGAGCCAGTTAATTTATTTTTGCAGTTTGGCACTCTCACTGCTCTATAGGAAGCAAACAAAAAATATTTTCCACTGAAGGTAATCACATAAGAAAAATGTGTGAACAAGGGTACAATGAAACGTCATCTCTCTGAAAGAGCAGGTGTTTGAGAGGCAATAAGTGAGCAAACGCACCTGTCCCAGGTGTGGCTGTGGCTCTGGTCCATGAGCAGGATATCATCTACTTCATCCTCAATGTGGAAGGGGTGCAGAGAGACAGGCTCATCCAGGGGGAAGGAGTAGTCAGCCATATAGGGGTGGGCCAGGGCCTCCTCCGCAGTCAGACGATCCATGGGGTTAAAGGTCAGGATCTTCTCCAGGAAATCCAGGGCTGTAAAGGACAATGGCAATGAGATTGTTAAGTAGGACAGATGTATGAGTGACAACACCCTGATTACTTTATGAGGCTGCAAGTAGTTCTGGATGCTTAGCGCGACACTCACCCTGTGGACTGACGTCAGGCAGCAGCTTGGCCAGTGGTGTGTGAGGCTTGGACATGTCGTTGCGGATAAAGACGGGGATGACACTGTGGAGTTCCTGTCTGTCTTCCTCTCGCAGTACGGGAATGGACTCCAAGATCAGCTGCATCTGCTCCAGTTCGTGTGCTCCTGAAACACCATGTAGACAAGCACTGAGTACTTTAGAAGAGTTATACAACATTCAACATCTGCATACCTGACTAGAGCGAGGCTTAGCACAGCAGATCATGGGAATGGAAATGTTATTTGTCTTGTGCTCAGCTCAAGGCAGTTTTAACAAACAAAAACATTTAGTGTTTGCAACTCCAGCCCGATTAGCAAAGACCAGTAAGGATAGTAAAAGCAGACTGACACTGGGCGTATCTTTGTCTGTTTCAAGCAGACATATAGACTAGCAAGATAAGCTTATGCCTTATGTGACCTATGCCCCACATTTACAATCAAACTGCTTTAAAGATAGCTTATGTTTGTACATAAGGTACTGCAGTGAGTCAGACATGAGAAACCGAGGAAACATTTACCTGCAAAAAGAGTCTTCCCTGTGAGCATCTCAGCAAAGATGCAGCCAGCAGCCCACATGTCGATGGCTTTGGTGTAGTTGTTAGGAGAAAGCAGCAGGCGAGGAGATCTGTACCACTTTGTGACAAGACCTTCAGAAAGATGACCCTGGGATAGGTGGAGACAACACAATAATTTGAACTTCGTTAGGAAAAGAAAAGAGGAAAAACTACAAAGCACAGCAGAGTGCAACTTAAACTCACAATAGAGTTCCTCTGGGGACCAGAAATACATTTCAGAAGTTCTTTAGTCAAAGTGCTTTCAGTATTTTCTAACTATACCATTTCACTGATGAGATTTTAAGCCAGACAATAACACAAACTTTTTTTGATGGGTAATATAACACTGATTCTGTTTTGTTTCATAAATTGCAAATCTGTTTCTTCTGTTGTTGTCCCCCATTTTGAAGTATTTTTTCTGGAAGTTACCTCTTGCTCATTAATGACCATTCATGAATTGTTTCAAATCTGCCATGGCCCTCAGAAATAGATGTAATTTGTATTACTTCATGTACCTCCATGTTTTTCATACAGCGTTTCTGGTCTGTGATAAACTTCGTAGGCCCTGTCCTATCTCCTTAACAGACCTGTTCTGTGTCACGTATGCAACACAGCACAGAGACAAAGACCACAGAGAGAAAAGACAGATGAAAAGGGGGAGATCAGACACGTGCAGGCCCTGTCAGCAGTCTGAGAGAGCAGGATAATCCCCCACCGCCACACCAGTGACACCAACCTGCACTCCACTCTCAAATAGTGCCTGACTAGCCACAGGGATAGGAGGACACTGAATACAAAAGAAACTAACCTCTGTGTGTGTGTGTGTGTGTGTGTGTGTGTGTATACACTGGGGGAGGGGAAGTGGTAAAACAACCCCCTTGCTACCCTCTTCCCACCCCCCCCCCACATGCAGAGGTAGTTTGTAGTGAGACCAAAATGGTCAGCTCACCACTGAGCATGGCTCTTGTTTCTGCCCTAATTTAGCTGCAAATACTTGATGTCACACTATCCTGATGTGTATCACTGCTCTGCAAGCCCTTGTTTTGATAGGCCTATAAATGACACGCCATGTAGACTGCAGATAAAATTCCTTCCTTCATGTAACCAACTAATCTGTTTGTCTGAGAGAAGCTTGTAAAAAGGTCAAAAGGAATTAAAATGGTACTGCAGCACACAGACAAGTCACACACAACCGACTGACACCTGTAAGTCTGTCCAGCACCCACTCTGAGAAACCGCTAATAAAGCTGCCACATGTGACTGTGGTTATGGCAGAGAAATACATGCAGCCAGCTTAGAGCGTTATGACAGAGATGTAAATTAGGTTAGTTTGAAAAATTGTTGGGTCATTGCATAAGGACAATTCTGTGTACGATGGACTCTGAACTGAAAGGAGCAGATTAAAGCTTGCCTAGCAGCATAAAGTGCATTAGGTGAACATTCAAGTTCACCTCTTTTACTGATTTCTAAGTAGGCCACTCACCATACAGACAGACACATGGGCATGAAAGCATCACCGGCAACAGTTGGTGAATAACCTAACCACCTGGTCTAGATCAGATCAGGCTGACATTTAATGATTCATAACAGCCTCTCAGTGTGTGTCAGACTGTGGTTTGTCACAGAAACCTGAAGCAGGTCTGACCAGATGTCAGTAAAGGTGGTTTTACAATAAAACAAAACCATCCTCAGCACTGCCTCCACTTCCAGAATGAAGCTGGTGACTTATGGCTTACACAATAGATTTCCCTGCTGACATTGTATTTTAATCTTCATCCACCCACATGAATCATTTAACTGTTTGATGATTGGACTGTAAATAGGGGATCAGCACTGCCTCGCTGCTGTCCCACGGACATAATTAATAGACAATTTATTTCAAACTGGTCTACAACTTTTCATCATAATTCAGGCTACTTCTTGTTGTTGCAGACCATGATTAACTACTGTTGCAGCAAAGTAAAGGATTTTTTTCAGATGTGGGAAAATAAGTGAAACCATCTCTTTGAAATTCATCAAGCCTGAAGTCGACTCCCTAGCAGTTTTCTTCCTAGATCTTGTGAAGTCTGATGCCAGACAGGCCTGTTTCTGGCTAAACAACTGGGTCAAATATGTGTGTATGTGTGTTACTGCAGTTGTGGTTTGGAGTAGTGTACTGCAGAAAGTTTGTGTGGCAGCAAAGACCTCAGTGAACTCTACTTCTCATTACATTCCTGAAAACTTCAGTTATTATCGGTACTGCATCTCAAATTACTGAATTTTACAGCAAGACAACCTCTCCAAGTTTACATTAGTGCAACTACTCTGGCTTAGAGGAAACAAAAAAATCATCCTCTACAGTCCTAAATTATCTGTATGCCCCAGACAAGTTTGTCTATCACTTCTATGTTTCAAAAGAAGACAAGACTCGGCTTAAACAGTTTGTTAACTTTCAAAGCAAATGATTAGTCATACTGTGATGCAACATGTGAAAACTAAGACAGAAAATGTGTTGCTACACTGAGCAGATCTGAAATCACTTAGCTAAGACACACATTTAGTTAGTTACACTATCTCCCCCAAGTAGTTTATGGCCTCAGTTATGCTTGTTTAAAAACTCAAAATAGCTTTTTAAAATTCTAAACCCAAATGGCTGAGAGCTGTATCCACTATTCCGTCTTTCTCTCGTCGAGGTTGGGCCCCAACTGGAAATGAACATGAGCTTTTGATCAGCTTCGAATAAGAGCTCTAAGCAAGGCTCCCACAGCAAGACAAAGAACTGGCTACAAAAAGGAGGGGACTCGGGATTGGAGAAGTTGGATGAGTGCACGTGAATTCTTGTCATTCTTGAGCCTGGGCCACCACGAGGGCC
Source organism: Stegastes partitus (assembly GCF_000690725.1). NCBI lineage: Eukaryota > Metazoa > Chordata > Actinopteri > Pomacentridae > Stegastes > Stegastes partitus. The sequence goes on from NW_007578346.1 coordinate 64,128, forward strand.
GACCACAAAGTTCACACAGGCAGAAAACAGCTTGCTTCTCCAAACAGTGATAGCAAAGACACAGGTACTTGCACTTAAAACAAAACCATGCAGGATTAATGAAAGCCTAAAGGGAACCCAGTGAGGTGCTACATCTTTTATTAACTCAGGCATTTCCACAAAGTAGGAACGTGGGAGGAAAAGACGAAACAAATGCCGTGTGTCTATGTTACCTAAAGCATAAATCCTGATTACTGAAACTTTGCCAGAAACTGAGGTTCACTTGAAAAGAGCGCTTCTTTATTTAGAAACGGCGTTATTCAAATAACATGCACTCAACCACCCAGCTGCTCTGTCTCACCCTGCCTGCTAGAAGTAGAGGGTGGTTGTGAAAGCATATTTGCCCCGAGTAATACTGCCATCTTGTCCGGCCAATACTGAAACGAAATGTTTTTTTTCTTTTTTTTATGCCTCCACACTCCACTGGGCACTATAGTGCTGTGTGGGGGTGATGGGTTCATTTTTAAACATGCCTCATTTGCTCCGAGACACACATATCAGATAACTATAGATGCCATAGTGGTTGGTAGAGATATCAGTTCTGCTTCTCTCACCACACAGTAGACACAGTGAAAACACAGCAACATAGTCCAGAAAGGGAGGCTTTGTTCAAACCTGTTAAACTCAGTCCATCTACAGTGTTTGCATCCTTGACAAAAGCTCATTAGCACTCGTCTGTTTCACTACTACAGCAGAAAAGAGTCAAACACAAGAGAGCTGACCTAAGGCAAGCAGCTTTTCAATACCCACTCGCCTGCATGTTTCCCATCAGGAAAAACTGCTTATACAGAGGGAAAACGCCCACACGGCAAACTCTGCGTTAAAGGGAAGGTGGCGGCTACAGTGACTGAACTGTGTGAGAAACTCTCACTTCTTCCCGGCAACTATGAGCCCTCGCCTTCCTCTTCTTATTGCACAGTGACATACTGTCTCAACTGAAGATGTGACTCATATGAGAATATAGAAGTCAGCGCTGAAAATGTGACTAGACTCTTAACATGGAGTAGTGATGGTGTGCTTGAAATAAGCGGTTATGGTAAACAAGTGTGTGCAAGTCTGTCTCACAGTGGCATATGATGTGGCAGGATTGTGGCTGTGAAAGGGATATGAATGAGGCTCTACCAGCCAGAGGGATCACATCACGTGAGCTAACTTCAGACCTTCCGATGACTAATCTGAGACACGTGTAAGCATCTGACTGCCTCTCTGCTCTAAGGAGATCCAGCAACTACACTCAGAGGGGAGGGATATTCTTCCCAACCTAGATTTTCTCACATCACACCACCATATGGCCATCAACTAGCATTTCCTCATCCCTTTATAAGGTGACAGCAACACACACAAGGGCAACACAGGCATTCCACATGGCTGCCGTTAGAAAGGGCGATCTCTCCTCATACCAAAGACGTATTTTACTGCTGCCATTACGCTGCTTCACAAAACAAAATACAGCTTTTAAAGAGGGCCTTAAAATGTGTGCATTCAACATTTGGTGTGTCAACATCTGGCTTTTAATGTCCAAGTTTACAATGTGCTTCTTTCTGATGTGATGAGAAACAAAGAAAACGTCTTTTCTGAGATCTTGTTTTCTTGTTTCTGCAATTCATATGCATTCAATTGGATTAATGACCTCCTGCAAATGGAACTGAGGGAAAACATAGACTCTCAGATATAAATAGACCTTTACATTATTTTAATGCAGCATGTCTGTAATGGATCTGCCGCAGCCTCAAGCATTCAATATCATCATTAGAAGCTGACGAAGGCTCAAACTGAACTGAGACTGCAACATTCAAATATTTGCATTTCCTTTTACCGTGCAATGTGTCTTGTCTTTAGTTTTAGCAAGCCACATTATCATAAATCCACTCATGTGCATACTTAGACTTGAAACTGAGTTGATTTTCAATTCTAGCTATGTATACTGAGCTATAATGGAACAAAAACAGTTCCCAGGGTTGTGTTTTCCAGTCTTACTTCTCCTGAGAGGGGAAACAGAGGCGTTACCTCAAGGAACCACATCCTGTCTTGTTTACTTCCTGCTGTGAAAAACTGCGTTACCCTGGGGAATACTGCATTACTGGGCAATAAACAGCTTGTGTCACAGCAACTGAGCACTCATCTTGGTACAGGAAAGTCTACCAACACTGGTAGGTTTGCTCTTCTTAGATATAAAGTCTATGCAGCATTGTAACCACTCCTCACAAAACCCCACAGCAATCATATTCTGAATTCTGCTACTCAGAGACTGGTCTTACCTTGTGGGAGTAGTGGGGGTCCATGATGCGGGCCAGGCCAAAGTCCCCAATCTTGAGAACCAGGTCTTCTGTGTTGACGAACAGGTTGGCCGGCTTGAGGTCGCGGTGCAGCACATTGGCAGAGTGGATGTACTTAAGGCCCCTGAGGAGCTGGTACATGAAGAGCCTGGCATGGCCCTCAGACAGAAGGCCCTTCTCCAGCAGCTGACACAAGTCTGTCTCCATGTACTCTTGCACAATGTAGACCGAGTTGACCTCCGTCAGGGATACCACGTCCTCCGTTAGTCTGCGACCACTGGGACCCAATGTCTCAAACACCTGGTGACATAATGAGAAAGGTCAGTGATGAATGCCGGTTTACAATAATTTCCTCTCATTATTTATACAATAGGATAAATACTCTTCTATATGTTCAGTCCTTCAACTTACCTTGACAATGTTGTCATGGTCCAGGCGTCGGATAATCTTGATTTCCCGCAGTGCGTGCTTAACACTCTGGGGGTCGGTCAAGATGATTTTCTTCACAGCAACACGCTTGTCACAGTCAGTGTCAACTGCTGAGAACACCAGGCCGTTCCCTCCGTAGCCCAGAGGCTTCAAGTCCATATAGCGAGAGCCCAGGTCAAACCCATGGATGTTCATCAGGGACTCAAACTTCTCCGCCATTTCGTTTTTTTTAAGGCTTTTACACCAAACTTCTGCTATTTCTAACGTTTGTTCTCTTGCCTGTTTCAGGCCCAACTTTAACGCCTGCAGAGGATTTTATCAGATAAGTCCCCCTCTGCTTCAGAGGCTGAGCTGACTGACCCCTGTACAGATGACTACAGAATCCCCCTGTCTCGCCCTCACTGTCAGATGCGGGGCACTAACGTGCAGTCAAACTTTCTTTCCATTTTGAACAAAGGAGAGAAATTTAAAAAGTTGAATTTCCCTCCAATCCACTGTGGATATCTTTAACTGAACAGTAAACTAGTGTTTATAGACTGCAATGGAATGAACTTTGAGGCCAATTAAAAAGCACTGACACTATGTTAAACTATAAAAGCACGCAGTTGCATCCTCACAGTGCAGATACATTCAGTGTATGACTGGTCCTGAGCAGCTTCATATGAAATGTGCCTAAATGCACTTTTTTTTCTTCTTCTTATATTTTAAATGTTTAAATCTGTCTGCTTAGTTTTTTGTTGTTTTTTTGTTTTTTTTCTCCCCCTCACGTCACCTGATCTATAAAACTGAAATGAGTCTGGCCTTGAAGTCTTCAAAGTAATTTTTCGCCCTCAATGATCAGGTGGCTCAAGCTCGCCACAGTCACAATCAAAACTATCCTCCATTTTAGTTGGGTATAACCTGAAAAACAAGAGAAAACAGAATAAAAACAAAAGGGTTAGAAAAAACTATGTAGTATAAGATCAGAAAGGAGTTCCAAGTTTCAAATTGTAAAAAAAACAGATTATTTACATTTAAGTGACAAAATATAGTCCCATTTAGGCCTTATCAGTATAAATAAATGTTGGGGCTTCCACCAAAACAACAAACCGTCTTATCCACCAGCTTTACGTTAGCCGCGGTGTCATTAAGGAAACTAACCCCTCCCCCGCCCGGTTTAGGCGCTCGCTTGTCCGGTTTCTTAGTATCGACCAAATTGTCTGATAACCCAGAGGCTAAACAAAAACGAACAGCAACAAAAAAAAAAATGTACACACACCACACATTAAAAGGCAAATAAAAGCTTTTAATTCGAGTTGACATCGTCTGTTTTTTGGCCTTCACCGGGTGTGTGAGTGGCTGGCGGAAAAAAGAGCCACGAATGGAAGCATGACGGCAAGCAGGCGAGCTACTATCGGACCATCGTCGACTTAATTTATCGCATTTACACTAATTTCGTTTTATTCACGTTGAGCCAGTTACACAGGTAAGACAGCCATCTCACCAGACCGTCAGTCTGGTGAATAACAAACCCAGCGTTAAAGAGAAAACCGCCGATAAGGCGAACAAAGGAGCCGTTGTTGGCGGAGGCTTTTGACTACGTGGTACGGCTTTCCTAGCGCTAAGCAGCACAAAGCCGAGGTCGGTTAAACCGCTCGAAACGGCGGCGAAACCGCCTCGAAATGGCGCACAGTGGAAACACCAGTGTCACAAATCGACATATAGCAAAGTACTCACAGTCCTTGTTCGTTGCATTAGTTCGGTTGCGTGTTTAAGTCAAACCTAGACGAGGTTTGAGTGCGCTTCGCTCCCCGGGCTCTGCGGATCTGTTGCAATCGCCATTTAGGCTGGGCTGAGCTACGAACGGCTGCGGTGACGTCGCGAGGCCGCCTTCACGGACCGTCGGAAACCTCCCACTACGGTAGGAGCGCTTCACAGGCCATACGTTCAAGTGGTTATTTGCAGTAATGCCAAGGCCTATTTTCAGTCACTATTAACTGACTAATCATGTCGAATTGATTGTATGAACCACAAATAACCTACAAGCTGCTATCCTCTTGATTTAACATTTGAAACTTGATTTTACTAGTTTGTTATTGTCTAAACATTTGTTTTAGTCTATTACATATTTTTTAAATTTTGTCTGTCTACACATCTTTTTGTGTGAATATGTACAGCACGTTGGTCAGCTGTGCGTTATAAATAGATGTAATTCGAAAACATGACACTGAAGCCACTCTGGGGGTCATCGGGTTCATTTTTTAAATAATTAATGAACTGTGCTTGTTTACATGCAGTAATCTACTAGCAAACAAAATGTGGTTATCAGCCAACATTGACAGCTTTTCTATTAGTTTTATTTCTCATTATTAACATTGACTGATTTTTACAATGATCACAGAAACAGTCTGTCGATCTCTTAGTCTTTTAAATATTTTAGAATTGCAATCAAAATGTCATAAGTAGAGTTGATAGATCTGCAACTGACGTTTGAAGTGTTTTTTATTAAAAGATATACTCCTTTTGTAAATATAGTTATATATTTTATTTGTCTTATTTTATACTTGTATTTTGCACCAGAGGAGTTCTTTTAATTTCGTTGTACTTTGAGTCTGATGACAATAAAAGCATTGTATTGTATTGTATTGTATTGTATTGTATTGTATTGTATTCCATAGACTTCCACTTTAATAACACATTTTCTAAATTTAAATATTGTACAGAATATCTTTATGATTAACATAAATAATTTATCTATTAATGTATGCCGTCTCAGGACACTACACACTTCGGAGACGTGCTGCTCGGATCTTCGAGCAGCACTTGAAAGCAGCAGGAGTCATTCAAAACATTTGTTTGAAGTTGGAGATCACGCGACAGCGGTCGATTCAAAAACTCCATGTTTACCGTTTATAACAGCAGTATTCAGTTCACAACAATGCATGCAATAAACGTGGTAATCATCACCAACTTTATACGTAAATGTGATGGCACATTAAAGCCAAGATCAGTCACAGCTGCAACTGTAATAAAAAAATAAAAATAAAAAAAAAGTTGTCACTGCTTGCAGGGCTTTCAAGGAATCCTGGAGGAAATAAACATGTGAAGGAAAACAACATATTTTTGTGTTTAACAAAATGCTCCATGATGAGGCATTCTTGGTTGTGTTGCAAAACAAAATGCTGCAGTCCAGATGTCACTGCAGTTGTTTATTTTGCTTAGTTTATCTGAATTTAGACTTCAGTGTTTATATTTTCTCTCTATTTGTGGTTTATTATTTCACAGCCTTCCAAAGTTAAATCAAGTGCAGGAGAAATGTAGATCTAGGTGCAGTTTAAACAGCTCTCAGGCTGTAGTCTGATCTTTACTTTTTTTCCATCCATGCGATTTTTATAGCTTACAGTACGCCCAATTGTTGTTGTTGTGTTTTTTTTATATAATAAGCTGTTGTTTCCTAAATTGGTCCACTAGGCTAGTTGTTTATTCCCCTTTGACGGGAATTAAAGCTGTTTGCAGATTATGCCACGCAGTATTGCATTAGTCGTGTCAGTGAGAAAAATCCCCGGGACAGGTCACACTCACTGCGGCTTGCGGATTTAGAAAGTCCATCTGGCACCGAGATGCGGGTGTTTCTGTTTTAGCGGTCCTCCCTCACAATCACCACATCCTCCTCCCCTTCCAAGAGGCTCAAGCAGGCAACATCGAAGTCAAGAGGCTCAAGCAAGGCGCTGTGTGTTTTTCTTTTTCTTCCCCGCTCTCTCTCCCTCTCTGTTCAAATCTCTCATTCAGACTGCGGCTGGTGTCCCGCAGCGCCTGGTGCTGTGGAGGCTGTGAATGGATGGATGAGGAGGGATGGATGGGTGGGCGGGCAGGCAGCAGCAGCAGCATCACAGCCGCAGCAAGTCTACATCAGCATCCGCAGGCAGACCATGTGGGAGCCCATGTGTCCGAGAATGCAGATGCCTCTCGCAGGCCGGGATGGGCTCTTCGATGGAGAGCTGGAGCTGCATGCGGACTGAACTGAATGCGACAGAGGCGACTCTCTGTCTCGGTTATTAGTCGGAGCCAGCGAGAGAAATGTTGGGAAAAGAGATGATGCAGATTGTTGTTTTTTTTCTCAGCTACTCTTATTTTTAGGTGATAAAGATGTCCCTTAGATGCACCAATATCCCCCAAAAGTTATGTAATAATTAAATAATAAATCCTCAGGTTTTGCAATCTCATAATATAGTTATCATAGGGAACCATATCTCTTAGTATGTAGACGAATTAGTGTTTTATTTGGAGGAGAGATAGAAAAGGGGGGTGCCATAGATGCAGCAAGGCCTTTATATATAAGAAGGATATAAGAAACTACTTGAAGAAGGTTTCTCATTCATAAATTGTAATAGTGCAGCTGTTTAGTAAAAGTTGCAACAATGGTGCTTTGTTCCAAAATGTGATTCCCCTTCTCTTGTCAAAGGTCAGAGGTCAAGGCAGCAGCTTGAAATTCTTTCTTCTAAGGAACTTCATATATTTCCCGCAGTGCAACAATGCACCCAAATATCAGATCGGGGATCTATATATTATAGACATTTTCAGCCTGTGTCCCAATGTTCAGGATGAAATTCGCCAACTTCCATCCAGCCAAACACTTCCATCCTCCACAAATCAGAAATTACTAGAGACAGTTAAAAATTTCCCTTCATCTGAGCCCTAATGTTGTTTTTTCCTTTGGCACGTGGCACCGTTTTACAGAACTCACTGTTTGTTTGTGATGAAAGCTTTAATAACTACGAATCACGTTGGTTAGACGAAGTACGAGTGCACGCTTGCACCACGGGTGCTCTTTGCCCTGCGCTGTCCCAGAATGGAGGTCATAAGGTAAAGTCACGTACTGTGTCTCACCTGAGATAATCTCCTTACATTCTGATTGACTAGAAGAAGATGTTTAAAAAAAATCATTAATAGCGTGTCTCTGCCGGAGTTTTTACTTGCTGTACAGCAGGCCTCTGTTGTCACAGACGTTGAACATCAAGCCTTGACTTGACAGATAGAGCTGTATTGTAATATATGGTCCCAAAACAAACACTGCACTGTTGCAATCCAGGAGTCCTGTATGCTGGTCGCAAATGGTAATTAAGCACCTGTTCTCCCAGGTTTTTTGCCCGAATTCCACACAAAAGCATCCCCGACATCATTCACATTCACGTCTGCTTTTTCTTTTTTTTTTAATTTGGCCACTCACCGAGGTTGACATTCTCCTCAGGCATCCGCAACAACATGGTGCAGAAGTTTAACAGTCCATCCAGGAGAATATATATCCAAGAACACGGACAGGTGAAGGGATTCAGTGGTATGTGTGGATATGTGAATGTATTCTCAGAGCCTTGGCGGTGTGTTATCCTACTCCATGTGCCTCTGGTTGTGAGGTGGAGCTCCATGGAAAGTTAATATAGGCCAGGCAGGGGAGGAGGAGGAGACTGCTCTGTGTATGGCTTGGCCTGTCAGTGTGTCAGACCCACTAGAGTCCACTGCCACCACCTCTCCCAGCCTCTCTCCTGCACTCTGTCTTTCTGTTGTTTTTTTAAATCTCTCATATTTTCAAACCTTTTTTCCCCCATTCTGTGTTTTTTAAGAAGAAAAATAGATAACCTTCTGTCTACATGTGTTAAAATAGATTGTTGCTCCTGGGCAAGGCCCTCGTGAATCCAGATTTGGGGATATTTTTTTTCAAGAACGGTTTGTGAATGTTCTGCCTCCAAAACACATTTTAGTAACAGGAAAGCATTAAAAAAAAAAAAAAAGAAAGAAAGAAAATACTTTTGCTCATTGTAGCACCTACATGCACACTGTTCTTGCTTATATATTTTCACAAGCTCTTGAGAGCCATCAGATCAGTGTTTTGCAAAAAAAAAAAAAGCAAAGCATGTCAAGATACTTTTATTTGTGTGCAGTTCATCCTCTGAAAGGTAGTTCTAGTGCTTTATTGCTCGCTTTAATGGTCAGTATAACTGGCGGGGGGTTCATGAAGCTGAGATCTTACAGGAGTGAGCGCCGATCCCTTGCTTGTTCTCCTCCTGCCCCACAAATCTGATTTCTTTTTCCTCCCCTGAAAGCCATGTCTGCTCTCTTATAGTCACAATATCACATGGGGGTTTGCTACTTTCTGGCTGAAAGTCTGGTCCGTCTGGCAGCTCTCCCTCCTCGGTCTGTATCTAACTGTCATATGGCAGGTCCTGGCACCTCGACAGACTGGCGTGTTTGGACTGTAAGGAAATGTGTGTTTGTTTGATATTCAAACCCAGACTGCTGCAGGGTCTGGACCAGCTGTATGTTATCACAATATTTGAATGAGGACGTGAGCTGTGGGTTTGGAGTTGTTCGCCTATGTTTTGCTTTTTTTTTTTTTTTCCACTGACTGCTTTGTATCTTCCTGGGAGGTTAATTGATGATCTGTGGGGGCTTGAATTGTAAATCTATGTGGTTGTCGCCATGAGAATCTACTGTAACTAACACTAATAATCGCCTGTATGAGGAAAGCTGGCTGATTTGTTCAACAGCATTAATTAATTAATCACTGATTACCCTGAATGAGTACAGTAAAACACCATTACATAACACAACTTACACCAGCAATTAGGCCTGCTCTCGGCGAGATCAGTAGTTACTGATCTCTGATGCTTCTGCTGTTTTACCCTATAGTGTCTGCTTGTTGCATAACACGTCTGTATCACTTCACCTATAGACAAGGTGCAGAACGGATCAAAACCGGGCATTAATTCTTGACCTTTTGGCCCATGCAGGAGCTGTGTTATCCATGTAGGCTGCTCACGTCACATCACACAACTCAAGTATTTCACAATGTTGTGAAAGGGGTCCAAACAGCCACAGTGTTGGTACACTTTCTGCGCTACAGGTATTTCTCAAGTGCAGGGTGGGAAACATGTTTATGTAATGAAGTCTTTCCCCAGTCTGATCTACATGTATAGGTGGGAACTTAACAGGACTGTCCTGAAAGGATTAGACAGTTAGTTCCGTCTTGTCCTACTTATGGATCGTTGCTTCATTTCGAAATCTTTCTGGTTGAAAATTTGTGGAGTCTCTCTCATATCCATTAACTCAGAGTGAATTGGGTGTTTCATCCTATTTGTTTCTCTTCTGGGATGTTTCTCTCTGATCAAATGTAACACAAAATCAGCGGAAAGCAGCAAATCTACACACACCCCTGCATGACATTTGTGCGCAGGACAGATTGGATCTCATTCAGCTGCTCGAATGATTTACTCCAAGGGCAGAGTGTTAGTGGGATGTGACAGTGTGGTTACGCAATGCACAATGGTGCCGCCGCCACCACCGCTGGCCTGGAATCAGCCTGTTCTTTTCTTTATTCAAATTTATTTACAGGGAGATGCACAGTTTCTATCAGATCTGAGATGAGAAAAGCATCCGTAGCCACTGTGCAACACTAACAGGCTCATTAATCACACATATTAATGCCAACAGATGTTAGAGCAGCAACAAGCCTTCCTGCATGCATCAGTCACATTTTAAATCATTGTCGGAGACTGTTGAACGGTGCTCTGTTGTGATCTTGTATTCCAACACGAGGTGCTAATGAAAAGGAAGGATTCTGTACATCAAGTAAACAAAAAGGAGGCCAGAATTAAATATTTGCTTGGCATTAAAGGTAGGTTTTAAAGAATCTAAAGAATCCACCTTCTGAGCAGCAGATCCTAAATTTTCTGACCTGGTTTACCATCATCTTTGCATTACAGCACTTTTTGGATGCAAAGAAAGTGAGAGAGGGAAGGAGAGGAGAGAAGAGGGCCATCTGCCTTTGCTTTGCCATCCTCTCACCATCTGTGAGTGGAGCATCCTAAGACCTCCGGGGCTTCGTTTCTGTATCTGTGTGCATGTGTGTGCGTTGGGGGGGTACGAGCCATCCTTTTCGATGATGTAACCTGTTTTGTCAGCTCTTTGCCCGCAGACAAATGATAAAATAGTAAATTCTTGGGATATTCTGCAAAGAAATGATGAAGTGATCTGGCGGGGAACATTGTGTGTGTTCTGTGTTTGATGTGATTGGATTTGTTTGTTTGGGGTCAGAGATAAAACTGGGCGTTTGGTGGTGATGTAAGAGGATCAGAAGCTTTGGAATGTGGAGGTTTCTTAACAGGACTAATTCAAAAACCTTTCACTGCAAGGTGCCTGTGTGTTTAAATCTGCTCAACAGGTTCAGATAACAAACATGTTGTCAAAGTTACTTCCTTGGCCCAGTTTCCAAGAGTTGTTGGCAGGATGTTTTTCAATGGCATAACCATCACATGTAGGAAAAAAGGGCAACCACTGTCTTAGGCAAGAGAACAATCTTTCAATCTAGATAAGTCGCTTCCAAAACGTTTGATGACATACTTGAGTGGAAACTTTTTTTTTTTTTACAGCACTCAAACCATAAAGATTACAGAACAGGGTCAAAGTTAGAAGCCGTCTGTGATTGCTTCCTGGAGTGACGGAACAAATCCTGGAAAAACTCAGCGTTCAATGTCTGAAAGAGGCCATACAACTCTAATAATCACACCGAGAACACATTGTACACAGCATTACAATGAGAGAATTAGAGAAAGCACGAGAGATAAATAAACCAGGATGGATAGATGCGGTCCAAAACACCTCGGATCTACAAGATTGTGTGCTTTCTAGATGTGTGGCAATATTACAATCGCACCACTGTCCTCTCACTCTCTGTTCACTGTCTGCAAGGTCTTATTACTCATAATATTTGGGTTTCAAATACGATCAAGGACATCCTGTATCATCGTTATCAGCACTCTTCTGTCTGAGCATATTTCATAACTCCTGCCTTTGTCTCCTTCAGTCTGATTTTTTTGCATGTTGTTGGTCCTGTATCGGATATTTTCCTCAAATATCTTCATGTGTGTCATAACAGTGAATGACTTGCATGTTTGTGTGCAAACACAGGTGTGAAAGACAACGTGTTTATCTGTCTGCACTTTAATACTTCCAATTAAGAAGACATGTGAATTCATTTCGGGTATTGCATAAGACATTTCTTATCTCTCCTGTAAAACGCGTTTCCATTCGACAACTTTAGCAGCTGCAGTATCAGGCCTCTTATCGCCCATCGGGTCACACCAGCAGTGTGTATAGGATTGATTGGCCTCTTCTCCGAGAGTATATGTCACAGCAGCACTCTCCATTAATCAAAGACTGATCACAGCCGAACCTGAAACTCACACAGATTGCTCAGCGTGTTGGCCTCCATCCCTCTTCGGTTTCCCATCAGTGAAACTCAGGAGGACTATAGAGTGGATGGTGCACTGATGAGGAGCAATAATGGGCTTATGTAGAATGCCAGCAGCGTTAAGATTACCAGCATGGGTTTCGGATCTGTCTTGTAAATGTGGCAGCAGTCGGTGAATAGCGCTGCAGCTGCTCTCACTGCCCCGCTTCTTTAACCTCCCTGCTTTGGCTCTGTGTGTCTGTCACTGTGGATCGATGCGCCACTAAAGCAGGGGAAAAGCACACAGTGTTCAGCTCTACCGTCAGACTGGCAGGTCTAATGGGGAGCCTGTCTGGCCAATCTTGACTTGACCTCGCCAAGCTGTCACTAGCATCAGCCCACCCCTGCATACAAATCATTGGGTAAAAGGGCTTCACAACACTCCACTTGGATTGGTTGTCTGCATCTCCGGGATGACATCACGGGCCAACTGGGTCCTTATTTGAGACAAATCCTCTAAAGATATGCCAAGGTTTGAAAGTCAATGCAACCTATTCTCCCGTGACCGTAAACACAGCTTAGAAAATGGGATTTTCCAGTCACACGGCAAACAGGTCTGTGGCGGTCCATCGCCTGGTCTGTATAAAGTATCAATCATTAACTCGCACTACTACGGCTTGATGTGATAGGAAGGTGGAAAAACACCTTGCTGTTGTTGCAGGTTGGCTGCACTGCATCCTTCCTCTGCGAGAGGACACTGAACTCAGGTTTGTTTTGCAATAACATGTAATCCTGTACCATGGAACGCTACAGCCCTCGGACCAACTGAGGTGTGTGTTCATTGGGCAATCTGGACACTTGTGCGAGCATGTGTTTATGTGCGTACGTATTTTCCCAGCTGCACCACACACTCCACAGCACACCCCGATGTGGGCTGATGGGTTGGTGCAAAGTTTTTTCAGTGGATGGGTCATTGCAGTTCACTTCATCTCTACTCCTCTGCAGTGCTGAGGAATATATTGCATAATAATAAAAAAAAATGCAAATGAAACAGGATTAGGGTTTTTCTTTGCATCTGTTGAACACTTCTCCGCAGCCTGCATAACTCCTATCAGGAAGGATTAGACTAGGCGATTGGGCAGTGCAGAGTTCACCCGAAAATCCCTTTAAGAGCACATCAGAATTTGGGATAGAGGGACTATCAGACTCCGGCGGTTACATAACGGCGGATGACAGGGGAGGCCATACCGCTGCTCTCTCCCCCCCCACCGTGTCCCGCTGAACCATTTCTCTCTCTGTCCAAATGAACACGCCTCCTGTGATGTCAGGCTGTAAATGCTCCAGTAATGAGGAGACAGATCAATACACAGCGTTTGCTATGAGTATGTGTAGTGTGTGTGGATGGATGTGTTCTATTTATAGCCGCTAATGATTGGGAGACTGCGTGCTTTCCGACAAACAAAGCGTCGAGGCAACAAGTCACGACCGATTCCGTTGCCCCACAGACACTCAGGAATGTAATTAAAGAGTTCATCTAAGTTTGAGACATCACAGAGCATATTCCTAATCACTGTAAAGTCTGTTTTGCACCTGCAATAGAGCTCAGCTGGTCTCATTGGAGAAACAAAACAAGTAAGACAATCCTGCCTCTGTAAGGGTATGGTTTGACATTTTGAAGAATAGGCTTTTTCCAAGAGTTAGATTAGAAAATCAATATCCCTCACATATCTGCCTGTTTGATCTAAGGCTACAGCCATCAGGTGGTTAGCTTAGCCTAAAGACTGGAAAGAGGAGGAAACAAATACAGTGGGAGCAAAATCTAAAGCCTACTAATTAGCATGTGACATTTGTTTGTATAATCTTTGCCAAAAAAAGAAAATAATTATTTTGTTGTTGAAAAGGGTAACCATGGAAACTGTTGCAAAAATGTTCTTTAATTAACTTAATTTCTGGAACAGGATCAATGGTGCAATATTGATTTATATGACAGAAAAAAAAAATTAGCTCAATCCAAAGTATTACCTTTTGTACATCGGGACAGATAAGAGACAAAATCCATGGCTGCTTTTGTTTAATTGCATAACTCGTCTTAATCATGCATGAGCAGCTGAACTCTGTAGGCTGTGTTCCTTTGCAAACTGCAGAGGAGAGGAAAGCACGAGGATTGTCTGATGTGGTGCTCAGTTTAGTACAGAAAGCACAAATAGACACGGGAGAACTCCAAGGTGGGAATGATCATCACTTTCTGTGCTTTTTCTTTCAAGCACACATGCAAATGGCTCTGGGGGATACTTTGAGATTCGGCGTTTCATTATAAGACTACTAATAAACTCTGTCTGTCTTTGTCCTGCTCCAGTTCTCCCCTTGTTCCTCTGTTGACATCTCAGGATAATATGCACATGCCTCACCTAAATTTGCAGCTGCTCACAGCATTATCAAAACTCTTGGAATTTATGTGGTATGCTCCCGTATAATGGTATCAAATTTGAAAGGGAAAACAAGCGCAAACACATTCTGTTTTGCTTGTTGTGAAGGCCTGGGGCTTTGTTAGCATGCATTCTGCTTCTCTCAGACTGTTCATCAACAAATATTACCTTGCTATAATCTCTACAAGACAGCAGAGTGAGAGTGTCTGTGGCCTAGAGACACATTTAATGAATACATTCTATGCAGAAAAGAAATTGGAAGGTGCACAGAAGGAAGATAGGAATCTATGTCTCGCAAAAAACCAAGCAAAATAAACTGAAGGAGAAAGTGGGGAAGCTGTAGCAGAACATTTATTTTGTCAATATGTGTATAAAATGTGAAACTTCATCAATGTCTTTAGACATGTTAGACACAGCAGGTGAGTATATCTGATACAGTGCCTATAAAGAGGAAGCAAACATCTATTTTACATTTTATATTTTTACTTAACATTACAGATATCTGTTATGGACATGGATGAATCATTATTGGTACATTCTTGTCAAAAAAGCAAAAGTAAATTGGCAATGATTCATGTTGAAAAGCAATTAAAGAGAAAAGCTTCCAAGGGGAGTGAATACGTTTTATAGTCACTGTATCTTCTCAAAATGACAAACTTACAGGTAATTATCAACTAACTGCAGTTTCCTTCAGCTATACAGATTATTTTGGCGTCTTTCAGCTCATTGTCTTTTGGTGTACAACTGTTTCATTTTTTTGTTACCACTCTTGTCAGTATTTTTTGTGATTAACGTAACAGCAGTCCATTGCTTTAGCTCACCTGGTTGAGCTGGCAACCCATGTACAGGGGCTATAGTCTCCTATGCAGCGGCCATGGGTTCAAATCCTGCTTATGGCTCTTTGCTGTAACCCATTGCCCTATTCTCCTCCCCAACTTTCATGTCTCTCCTTTGACTTTCCTATCTAATAAAGGCAAAAAGGCCCAAAAAAAATAAACTTAAAAAAACCCCAAAACTTAACAGTAGTCAGAGACAACGTTTACTAGCCGGTGAGCATTTAGCTCAATGGCCATTTGGTCAGGAGTTGGTGGTGACCAAAAACAGAGCTGAAAGAGTTTAATATTGAACTTAACACATCTTCAATTGATTGCTAATGTTGCTTGGATATGTCATTGTTGTTCTAACCCTCAATGGTCAGGTGAGTTACACTCATTGATCATTATGTCGATACTATTAATCCTAACTCTCCATTTACTGTATGCAAGTTAGAAGTGTAGTTTTCTGTATTCTATCTGTAAGCAAAGCTGTGTGTAGCATTCTGCCACACTTTCCTCTCTGCTTAACCCAAATTTTCTGCAAATGTTTATCCTCTCGTCTCAAAATAAGTTTTCTAAAATCACAGAACACAAAAGCGGGGACAACAATTAGATTTTAAATGAAAGAAAACACAAGTTAAGACCCTTACATCAGATTCTTTAATTACATCACAGTCCCAACACTTTGACAAGTTTGACTGCAGTGTTACAACATATTGTTGTCTACTATAAAACCAATACAAATTATACATTGTATCAACATCTGTTAATGAGTTGAATCACTAGGGTCTTGTGTGTTATGCAAACCCTCAGGGATGCTAATGAGCCCCTGAGGATTCGCCAAACACAGCAAACATGAGACAACAGAGACTGAGACAAGCACAGCGGCTCGGTGAGCTGCTTCTTCCTCTGCTGTGCTGACGCAGATAAAAAATATTTTCTCCATGACAGGGGTGGAGCCAGAGGTGGCCCCATAGCACCCTCGGACTAAAGTCTGGCCACACAACCGAGAATGAAACCCTTTAGGGCGACATACATAGAAATGGAGGTACAACTGTATGCTAATGTAATTTAAATTGCAAATATCAACAATTATAACTTGGAACAACTGTTGAGGGTTACATAAAAACGTATGTGTCCTCATGGTGTACTTTTACACAGCAGTCATGCCTGCAAATGAAAAAAGGAACCGACTAATAAATTTGACTATTTGGCCTTTACTAATTTGCCATGAGGATAAAAAATTATTGAGATATCAGTTTCTGAGCCACTGCAGTGTGAGTAATGGTCTCAGCCTGGTCATCCCTATAAAAACCATCTGACCTCCGTCACTGCTCCAGAATAAGCCGTACGCTGATTTACTTGCCACTGTGAGACTTTACAGGTTGACACACAAGGAGTGCAACGGCGAATGTGCCAGCTGATAAGAAAAGCGAGCCAAAAAGTCTGAGCCGTGGTCTGACAGCTTCTAAGCCCTCGGCATCCTTTCTGCCCATCAGGCTAGTGTGTGCAGCCAAGCAGAATTCCCACATCATCCACATGTTACTCACATAGGGAAACGTGTTGCACACATTAAGCCCTGAACAGTATGTACTATCTGCACATGGCTATACATCGACCTTTGCAGACCCTACACGTCTCGCAAAACAGCATACACAGCGAATCAAGTACACACACTGTCCTTAATGCAATTTAGCCAAACTAATAGTGATGTCCTGAAGCTGCACTGAAGGCTTCAGCGGTCAGTTATACTGTATTATATAAGCTCTTTGAGAACAGACAGGACAGCGTTTTGTTTCCTAAAGCAAAATGTCCAAGTATTCCTGCTGATTTCCTTTACATATTGGTAAAACAGAAAAAAGAACTGTTTGCTGAGCAATATTTTAAACTCACAGATTCTCAAACTATACTACTCATGGTTTAAATGTAGAAGTCAATCAAGTGTACTCCGGCAGCTTCCTGGAACATGACGTACTATCTGTGGTGAACATGCTATGTCCTTTAATGATAGCCTTCATCCAAAGGTCAGTCCTCATGCTAGTCACAGTGACACCACTCATGGGAACTGTTGTGGCCAGTTCTCAGGACATATTGTATCAGGTGTCTGCCATTGTAAATAGGAGGCATTTTCAGATTTGTAGTTGCCTTGATAACGGAAAAAATAGAAGCAAAGGCCCAAATCTTTAAATGTAATAACTCTACATATTTCATTTTTCTTTTCACATTCATCAAGTGATCTGCTACCATTGAAATCAAGTGATTCTACCTTGTGTTGTCTACAAATCAAAAAAAGAAAAAAAGAAAAAAGTTTTTACAGTGCTGGTAAAGGACCTTTGTGACATAAGTATTCCCAGCAGAAATAATCAAACCTGTTTGATGACGCATCTTCTTGGAAACCCGTCAAAAATTTGCTGAAGCTGCATGATATGCAGACAAACTGATAAAACTATCGGCATGTTCGTCTCTGCAGGAGTGTCTTAGTTTATTTCCAGCAGTAAAAGTAATTTCTTCAAATGCTCAGCGTGATGCACTTCCCCTAGTAGATGTTCTTCGTCTCATTCTCAATTATTGTTTTATTGATGCAACTGTATATTTAATGTCTCGTGCAAGCTCATCAAATTGAGGAAAACATGCCAACAGCTGCTAATAAAGTGCTTTTGAGCAAGGCACCTAATTCCCAGAAGTGTAAAGCTGGTATTTTGAAGCTTGCAGCTATAAACGTGTTCTGGCGGTGCTACAAAAAACAAACCAAAAAAAACCAAATCAGAAAACAAGGGAACAAGGGGAACACTTCTTTGGACAAATAAGCAACATGTACTGTTTTTGCACCAGTGTGTGTTTTTCTTGTTGCCTGATTCCACCTCATCCTCTCTCGATTTTGATTCACACACCTACACACCAAACACATAACTGTTTGGCCAGCAGTCATTGTGTTCCCAGTATATTTTCAGAGGAGCTCGGCTTTAATTCTGTTTTATCAAGCCAACAATAAAACAACAACAACAACAAAAATCATGCAGTAACTGCAACAGCAGCAGCAACATGCAAATCTGTGAAACTAATTTCCACTGAGCGCATATGTTCCCATGGGTGCTGATACAGTTGACACCTTCGTCCTCGCTCTCTCCCATAGATATGTGGCCCCCCCCCCCCCAGCTCCTATAGCTTCATCCACTACTGCATGACTTTGCCCTCCTGGAAGACTCTGTACCCGAGAACCTTTAACCCACATACCATGAGAACTAGGAGAGCAGAGTTTTTCTGAGGAATAAAGTGAAGCATAATTACCAACCGGCTGTCAGACGGATTGGCACAAAAGAAACCCAGACAGAAAAGAAAGAAAAGGCTTGGAGAAACTAATGAGGGGCCTTATATGAGGGAGGAGGGGGAGTTTAGCCAAGGAGACATGTCATGGCCAACAAGAATGTGGTCTATCTGATTAATCTGGTAACCAGCCAGGATAAAGGAGGTGTTGGGACTGTCAGTGAGAAACAGTATATAGGAAGCAAAAGTGACAAAGAGAAATCAACACTTTAAAGAAATGATTGAAGAAAAAAAGACACAAAGAGACACTGCGGCTCCTATATATGAATATGATTCCTTCCTAAATTCTAAAACCATCTATATGGTGCTGCCTATTTTTAACAACTTTCCATTTGCACCACGTGGGCAGTGTAGATAAGAGGAGTGAGGTTGCACGGGTGATGACCTGCAGTACGTCGTGTTGTCGGATAATTACAGAGCATCAAATCAAAGCGTAGCGAAGAGCTGTTCAGTGTGTCATCTGTTCACATTGTTAATGCCCCTAACAGCGGCCGCAAATCAAACAAATAACAGCACAAGTGAATTATTTTCTTAAGTGCTTCTCACAGACATGATTGCACAACAAATGAAATGGTGGTAGTATGCTTAGTTCAGTGGGTTTAGTTCAGTAAGTGAGGAGGGCTTTTGGCTCTGGGGAGGAATCTGAGTCCTCAACAGAATGTGCTGCTCTTCCCCTTCGGGCTTGCCATGGGGATTCCTCACTAAGACAGAGACGAGACCTCCCAGCATGCAGCAGAGCCGATTGGCATTTGTTAATTCACTCAGTTACTCAGCCTTTCCTCTTTCACTGGGTGGGATATAAACACAAAGAATAGTGTTGCACTGAAAAATACTCCATTGCATAAAAAGGATACACTGTGGTGAATACCTCCTTTCGAAATTTAAAAAATGAACATGTTAGAATTACTCAAAGCCTTTTGCTGGTGCAGAGTCTGAGGTTTGAAGACATTCCTGTAACTGGGGACTTCAGTCTGCAGCAATGTATTGTAAAAAAGGTAAAAAGTAACCGTATCCATCTTATTTGGGCGTTGTCATGGGTTCAGATTAACTGGATTACATACACCTCTACAGCGACAGAATATTCTTTAAAGGTCCCATATGGTGAAAACATATTTTTATTGCATTTTGTATGTCTTTAAAAATTGGAGATGTAAAATAAATCCAGCTTCAGTTGGAACTGAGGAACCAACAGTTGTCCAGCTCGAAATGTTCCTACCCCTGCCCCCTCACTGACTGCTGCCTCTGAGGTGAGTCATTCAGAATGAGCAGCTGCCTCACAGTCCACCAAGTTTATTTACTTGCTAGAGCTGCAAACTCTAACACTTCATTCACTCCCAGCATCTGAGGAAGTGAAGATCCACTGGATTACTTTTATTTTTATTTGGCAACGTCACCAGAAGATAGAACAGGAAAATCCTCAGTGTTATCACGTTGTGCAGCCAAAGTGACTAGCGTTTTGGAAATGGTGGAAACTGCAAGAACAATTTGAAACCTATAAACAAGGACTAGGTGGTTTTATGTGTTTATGTGCTTCAGTGCAACCTAAACTCAGCTGATATTTGTTTCTGTTAGCTTCCCTCCTGCTGTCTGTGCTCAAATGCACTGCATTTTATTACGACCTATTTCCCAATAAGGCTGTTCTTGTTGTATATTATTCTGTTTTTGTTGTCAGAAAAGGAATAAGTATGAGATAGTGACTGAGGTGCAACTCATTAAGGGTACATGTTAATCTGTTGTCACTTCAAGCTCCTGCTCAAAAAAACTACAGATTTCACAACCTTAACAATATCTGACAAACTCACTGTTCACATGAATTATAAAAAGAAACTTTACAAGCAATAGAAAGCCCTGGACTCACATTCATTCACGCCAATCAGCTCCCATGTGTTCAACTGTGCTCTTCCTGAAGTGGGCGTGGACAACAGCAGCCCTTTTAAAGCTACAGACACTGAAACAGCCCATTCACAGCAAGGTTAAAAGCAGGTGGTTATACTGTCATGGTAAGCATCTTCAAATGTCTTGAAAAGTGCTAAAAAAAAAAAAAAAAAAGGATATATTGTTATTATTGTTTTTATGGTAAAATGAACCATCTTTGCAGTTAAAAAAAGAAAAGAAAAGAAAAGAAAAGAAAAGAAAAAGGTACATGTGAGATTGAAAGAGGAACATTATGGGACCTTTAAAACTTTCCAAAACCTTTCAGATAATGCTAAAATGCAGTTTAATGAAGCTAATACAAGGAGTTTTCAGATATTTTACCCATGTGAAATATCAGTAGATTAGGTAAGTGGTATGCAATTGTGTGGTATTTGATAAACCACATTATGAGTGACATTTTGATCTTTGACATTTTAACAGTGAGCCAACTGGGATTGACTTTTGTACTTAAATAAATGTGTGGTATGTGCTGAAGGTACTCTTTGTTTTTTTTAAAAAAAAACTAATATCTCAATCATCCTTTATAAAGATTGTATTTAATTGTATTTTTCTTCAACTATTGTAAAAAGCATATCACCAAATCTGTGTTCTCTGTCATTTTTCTGATTTTCCTTTCAAGACTCACAGTGGAGAACTCTTTTGTGGCTGCAAACCAGCATTCAAAAAGTCTGAAAGTCTTTCCTCATGATGTGCTCACATCATTTGTTTTTCCTCTGTACTTTTAATACGTACATACATTTTGTTCCCGGTGAATTATCTGCAGTGTGTTTGCGTGTGCATGTTAGTGTGCTGAGCCATGACTGTTAATATGATGTTGAAAGAAAAAAAAAATCCCTCCACAAAAGTATGTAACCCCATGCATCAATCCTCTTAACTGATTAAAGCTGTACCAGAGGTTTCACTCCCTGCAGCCATCTACAGGTCAGCCGCCTGCCGTTACGGAACAAACAAGGATCAACACTAATTTGGATGATTACAGCTGGAATTGTCTTTACAGAAACCGTGTTAAGCCAACAAACAGTAACAAGTGAAAATGTAGTATTATGTATGAGCATTAGGGTCTTTTGTATACACTTTTAGTGCAAAATTCAAAGAAGTGAAACTGATTCTTCGGCCCTGTCAGGCTGACTTCATCACTCTAAGAAACACCAATCTGATGTTGGTGGTTCATTCATTTTTGAGGCCCATTCACTTCAGTTCATGGAAAATGTGAATTTTGAATAAGTGTAATTTCTTCCTCCGAATTCCACTTCGGTCTTGACCCAGTTTGGACACTTCAGTCATCTGGCTGTTTCCCTTTGTGTCTGCGCTTACCTGCTATGTCACAGCTAAGGAGGCTGAAAGTGGGTCAGACCAAACATGCGAGGGGCCCTGAAAAGAGGCTACTCAGCAGGCGAGACTATTGTCCCCTCACTCCAGGTATGAAGTGTGTGTGTGTGTGTGTGTGTGTGTCTGTGTGTGTGTGTGTATGTTTAGCTTCTCTCTAATGCACAGGGTGTTCTTATTTAACTGATGCTCTATTTGTGGAAGTATCCATGGTGATAATGATTTGCAGTCATGGAAAAAGGCCGGATGGACAAGTGGATACATCTATTTGGCACACATGGGTGAGATCTCTGCTGTCCCTGCCAGTTGATTTACCTATTCAAACAACCGTAGGGGGGGAGTGGGTTGACCTTGATAAGGGTTACGAGGGTAAGAGTGGTTAAAAAGTTCCAGAAAAACACGGAGAATGAAAGGCACAGAAAAGGGAGACGTTAGGGAGTTTTGATGAGATGGCTGACACAGAGCTCCGGTCGGGCCCCTAAGGGTAATACGGATTTGCAAGGAGACATGTTGCTGTACATTCCAGACATGACCAAAGCTGCTGTGTTCTGCTTTTCTACTGTATAGATGGTTACATAACCAGCAGCCTAAGGCCGGGATGATTATGTTTATGAAACATTTACAGTACAGAGAATGGTACCTTTGCACCAATAACATGCTGTACACATCGACAAGGAAACCCTTTTAGGTGTTTTTTTTTACAGGAAAAGATGTCTGGCTGTACCACTGATTGTGATCTGCTGCAGTAGATGTAGAAGGAGAGAGAAAAAGGGAAGTGGGTAATTAGCTGGAAGCAAATGTTCTAGAGATGGTAATAGGTGGAAGGTGCACACACAAACAGGCATTAAGATTCATAATCAGATTTAATAATACCCTCTCTGTTGGGGGCCTGTTTTGAGCAGGGAAAAGGTGTTAGCTTCAGCAGAAACCAACTCGGCACTCATTGCAGCTGCAGCTGGATCAGACCACTGCTGGGTGATTTCATAACCGCAGTCCAGAAAGGATAAAGACAACAGAGATCAGACCATCAATCATCAAGCAATCAAAACATCTAAATAAAAGTGTCCCAAAGGGAGCAGAGATGTTTCCTGCGGTGCTGTGAGCCGAGGAGGAAGCAACCCCTCATTGTTTGCTGATGCCTGTATTGTAATCTTGTTCAACAGGATTGAGGACAGTTTGCTATTATGACATCAAGTCGAAGACATCAAATGTCTTCTTGCTGTGTTTGCATTACGCACCAGAGTAGCTATTTTCAGACTTGTTTCCCTGTCGCAATGACGCCAAGTACTGTAAATATCTGCGACAGCTATGTAATGTCGTGGGAGACTAGTTCAACACGGAAAAAAAAAGGTTCTAAACTTTCTATTTACCAAACTAGGAAGTAAAGTGAAGCTGGTTTCCAGGCAATCGAAAATAAATATAAACTAAGCTGATCACCAAACCAAATTATGCATTACTCTGTGTGTTATCCTGCACTACAGGTTTTGGCTTATCTAACCCAGGGTGGTGAGACAGAAGGCAGACAACAGATGAGTCAAGAGGGAAAAGAGAGAAAGACAGAGAGTTTGCTTAGCTTGGTGTTGGCAGTGTGGTTAGATAACTGAAGGTCAGAAGCAGAGTGTACTGTGTGGTGAGTCGCAGCGGGATCTGAAATACCGCAGGCCGGGGAGACTGGGTGAGCTTTCGGCCCACACCTGACCTTAGCACCTTCCACTCAGCCTCCTCTGTCTTCTACATGCTTCTTCTCTCTCTGGATGGCATTTCTTCACCTCACTGTGTCCAAGACATGCATAGTTTAGTTAGTGTGCACTTTCTAATTAAAACCTCTTAAACATCTCTGATCCCTTAATATTCCCATGAACAAAATGTGCGACAAACAGCCAAGGCATACACAAGTTTGTTTTTGTTTGTTTGTTTTAATCATGATTTGTGAACTCTGTACCTTTAAAAATATTAAAACAAACAATCAAACAGCTTAAAAAAGTAGTAACAGTCCGCAGAGTCTTTTGATTGCATAAACTTAATACCTGATTTCTGTTTACATATGAACAAACAGCAAACTGATTGTAGATGGTGCCACAATAAAACCAAGGACTGTACTTAAATCAGCATTTTTGCCTTCAACCAAACACCGATCAGGCTCACAGAACTATCCCAGACAGATTTTACAAAGTTATTAGGTATAAAATTGTTGGAAATGTGATACAATTATGTATGTTTAAGACATTTATTGCTTCTGTCTTATTGAATGACGCAACCATAAAACACATGGACTTGTGGGTTTGAATATTTCACAAAGTATAAATTTTTTTTAAAAAACTGATGCAGAATATATTTATGACACTGTCAGACCCTCCACCCGCATTTGCAGAAAGGCTCGAGGTCTTCCAGGCCAAATATAATTTACTAACATTACAGCATGGCTTATTACAAAGTGGACGCATACATTTTATAATCATAAACCATTTACAGCCAATAACATGAAGCTGACCCATTTTATTCCCTGTTATGCTGAACCTACCGTCCCATGATATCTGCAATGTCAAGCTGCAGCCACGAGACCTGGGTCAGGAACTGTGTCACATTATAGTCTGCTCTGTATGTAATCACAAGCCCCCGTATCGGAAGTAAATCTGAAGTAAAAGTACACTATTGGCAGAAAAATGCATTTTCTATGCGATATTACTAGATTGTAGGCCGTTTGAATGCGCAAGCAGCACATTACTGTTTTAGGTAGTCATGGTATGAAGTCTAGTTTGGTTCAGGGGTTTCCAGCTGAGGGCTCTGACCCCTATAGATAGTCGTGTGATAGATCTTGATTTTGTTGGAGTAAAAAACGTCTGCTGCAAGTAATTTGAATACAATTTTTCTGGACATTTCTCATTCCAAATCCTTTCTGATGTTGTACGATGCTGGAGAAAATAAACATAAACCTCAAATTGTTATTTAAATGAAACCATGCGAGAGAGAAGAATGACATGTGGTTACTAGAAGACAATAGATCATGTTGTAAGGGATTATAAATCAGGCTAAGAATGTGATGTGTAGTTTTTAGAAATGTATTGCATTTTTTTAAGGTAAAAACGTTTTCAAATACATGTTGTGGAGTGTAATATAAGTCTAAACGAATAGAATATGCTCTGTTAATGATCCCCAAGGGGAAATTCTGTTGTTATAGAAAGGGTAAAGTGATCATCACCACAATACAAATAAATAAGAAACAAGAAAAAAATACTAAATGCACAACAAAGTGTAGAATATACACAATGAAAAATGGACTAAAGTGAAAAATGCAAAAGTTAAATATAAAAATATACAGTGAATGAGGAAATTCAAGTCTTGTAAACAGCAGCGCAACATGTGCAAGTAGTAAACTAATACAAAATGGAAATATTCACGCAAAGAGCAAATATCTTATAGTTTTGTTTCAGTGCAATGTTTCAGTAAATACTCTCTTTCCATCACTTTGAGTGACCCGTGTGTTGTGCATTTGTATGCCTGAATCTGTACTTGGTGTGCATATGAACACAGGTCATCTGTTTTTAAAGTGCACTTAGCTGCCAAACCTGTAATTGTAATCCTTTACCTCTATGTGAGCTCAGAGCCTGGCAAACCAGATAGAGATGCTGTAGATACAGTAGATAATGGTGCAGTTATTAATGGTTCATTTGGGGGACAAACTACTATTTGTGTTTAATGAGGGAGAAGAATGGCCCTAGCAGCTCTGGAGAATCTGTAGCACAAAGGGTCACCTTCCTTTTTTTTTTTTCTACTAGTTTTTTTGGTCTGTTTTTTTTTTTTTAAAGCTCAAGTGTAATCTGTGTGTGGAGCAGCTCACAGTTGAAGGTAACCCGTTGTGTACAGATTAAGCCCTGTTCCTTCGGCAGAACAGGCTGACCCAAATCGTTAAGGTCAGAAGGAAAAACAGATGATACCGAATTGTTACAGTTGTGTTTGTGTGAACGTGTGAGTGTGTGTGAGAACAACGCGCACCTGCTTGTGCGTAAAGGAAAATGTTCCCGCTAAGACCCTCTGGGGCGGCAGTCTCTGGGCCAGTGTCATGTGTGAGTGCTGGAGGATCCTGTTGTGAGAGTAGAGTATTGTGTTTCTATTTTATTTATTAGCCTCTTATATAAGCACCAGCAGGGGGATGGGGCATACTGAGACAGGGGTAAAGGGCACCGAGCTATGAAATACAATCAGGACACACAAAGTGAGACTGTTATTGAGGCAGTTTCTAAAATTTATGCAATTAGGTGAACAAAAGACACAAAACAGACAGAAGAAAAACAGATTTTGCAGACAAACACATTCAGGACAGTGTTTCCTACTAAAAATGTTATTCTCTGGACATGTGAAATTGAACAGGAACTATACACAGGAAACTTAAAAACTAGTAATGCAGTGTAGTTTACAAAGGTTGTGATTATTCCCTAATTTCTTCAGAAAAAACACATCCTGATTGCTGCAGTTTTTTCAGCTCTTTATATCAGTTTCATGGTTACAGCTGTATTGATCTGAACATCATTTACACCACTTGATTTCTGAACAGTTGCAGAGACTGAAGCTTTGGCCTTTTAAAGTATATGAACAAGTATATAGTAATGGAAGGTTTTGTAGCACACACACACACACACACACACACACACACACACACACGTGTACAGTCACAGGAATAACACCGCAGACAAGTAAAGTAAATGGCATTGGTTATCTTGTTATAATGCAAGGTTCTGCTGGTAAACCTCGATTCCTGGCATTCATGTGGATGTAACTTTGAACATTAGTTTTGTCCCAACTGCATCCTCCTGAGGCTGCATTCAAGACCAGATGCTTTACATCTGTTAGACAAAAGCTTTACCATTTTGAAATCTCCCTCAAGTGCAGCATAGATGTGGGTCCGTCTTTGCAACAGACTCAACTGGTGGATGGTTCGTGGGCCACTCTATCCCAAGACTTGTTTCCATTTGGATTTTTGAGAATATGGCAGACTCTGCATGCAGAACTTTGGCTGCTGAAGATGACACTTTTTAAATGTAAGTTTTGGGTCATTTCTATTTACTCCAGTATATGATAAAACAAAGAATAATGTCAACATTTCTGGGTCCATTTTGTCCAAACAAGTAAAATCCCTGCTTTTGTTATGACTGTCAACATTCTTCTTTGCAAAAATATCAGGTTGCTTGAGGATTGTGAGTGAACAGTGCTTTTCAAGTCCAGCCACAAATTCTCAGTTGGATTGAGGTCTGAGCTCTGACTTCACCATTCCAGAACATTCATCTTGTTGTCTTTAAATCATTTCTGAGTAGCTTTGGCTGCATGTTTTGGGTCACTGTCCTACTAAAGAAACAAACCTCCCAAGTCACATTTCTCTTGCAGACTGCATCAGGTTATCCCCATCGTTTTCTTGTATTTTGCTGCATTTATTTTACCCTCTATCTTTTCAAGTCTTCCAGGGTCTGCTACAGAGCAATGTCCCCACATTATGATACTGCCACCACCATGCTTCATGGTGAGCATTTTGTATTTGTGATAATGTGCAGTTTTTGGTGTCCGCCAAGAATAGCGTCTCTTCTAATGGCAAAAAAAAAAAAGCTAAATTTGGTCTCATCAGACCAATGAACTTTCATTCAGCTGACTTCAGAGTCTCCCACATGCTTTCTGGTGAACTCTAGTTGACATTTAATACAAGCTTTTTTTAACGGTGGCTTTCTCTTTGCCAGTCTCCAAATAAAGCTTTGACTGGTTAAGAACAGCCAACAGTTGTTGTATGCACAGTCTCTCCCATCTCAGTCACTGAGGCTCATAAGTCATGTGTCTTGGTGGCCTCTCTCACGAGTTTCTTTCTTGCAGTCACTCAGTTTTTGAGGACGGCCTGTTCTAGGCAGATTTACGCATGTGCAATATTCCTTCCATTTCATAATGACTGTATAATAATAAGAACTGTACTCCAAGGGATATTCCGTGATTTGGAAATGTTCTTGTATCTATCCCCTGATGTATGCTTTTCAATAACCTTTTCATGGAGCAGCTTGGCACGTTCTTTTGTCTTCATGGTGTAATTTAAGCCAGGAGTATTGATTCACTTGTAACTGGACCTTTAAGATAGAGGTGTCTTCATACTATAATCACCTGTGACACATTTACTGCACTCAGATGATCTCCATTTCACCAATTGTGTGACTTCTAGCAGCATTTGTCTGCATCTGTGTTGAACCAAAACATGGATTTCAGATGCAGATGTTAACCAAATTAAATTGACCATGATTCAGTGTTGAAAAGCAATTAAAGGGGGAAAACTTCCTGGTGGAGGGAATACTTTTTATAGTCACTGTAAATGGTCAGCATATTTTTGTTTCTAGACTATAGGACACGGTGTGAAACATTAGGTAATTTTAATACACTTTCAACTTTTAAACCAATTTTACTGATATGATGAATGCTGGAGTGAAACAAAGGCACGATTCAAGGAACATAAGCATGCAGAAAAAACAGAATATCACCTGAGCATTCAATAAAAGTAGGTATACCTCTGTTGTACCTGGATACAAACACACCGGGTTAACTGGGGCAACAGTGCAGTCAAACAAAGAATAGAGTGGACAAAACTCATCACTGTTTGCTTCAAGTAGCACCTAGGCTAATGCAGACCGAGCAGCTGTCTCCTCTCAGCCCTTATCGGCAGAACGGTGGTCAATGTAGCCCTGAGTTATAATCTCCAAGTGACTCAGCCACGTGTAGTGTGTGCTTGCGAGGCTCTGGAAATCAAAAAAATATACCCTTTCTGCTCTCCTGTGCTCTGCTCTGTCAACGAATGTGCTTTTTTTCACACAAAATGTGATGTCCAGGCTCAGGCTGGACGGTGGGAAGATTGTGGTACCTGGAAGAAACAACTACAGAGAGAAAGAAGAGAGGAGGAGGAAGGAGAAAACAAACACACACAAAAAAAGGATGGTAAAATGCTGCAGCCCTCCCCTCTGTCTCATCCCCCTTCAGCCAGTGCTGACTGTAGCAGTGCCTCCCCCTCGCCTCCCCTCTCCTCCCCTCCCTTCCCCACTCCTTACTGTGTGGAATTGGGTTTACATAACCTACTGCAGTCTGAGATAACGCAGCACACCAATACTGACGACACCTTCTCAATAAAGGCAACAAAGACACACGACATTCCCATCGAGCAGCATCAAACATTCATACTATGCGCTATATATAGATTGGCATGTGCCATACTGAGCGATGCAGTTTCTACTCCGTTGGCTGTGGCGCTGCATAAACACGCATGCACAAGCATCTGCACACACAAACACACACACAGGCCTACCCTGAGAAATGATGGAAAAGCTAATGCTGTTGCTACAACACACCCACAGCTCATTCCAACCCAACCGCTTCATTTAGAGTTTTTAAGAGAACACTCAAGAGCTCTTTTAAAACACTGCTGTCCTGACAGAACCTCTTGCCCATTTGAACAGCACTCAAGTGGTCTTTGATACTTTTTTTTGTGTACTGACAGTGGTCTCTTCATGTCTAAACAGTGTGTGTGTGTGTGTGTGTGTGTGTGTGTGTGTGTGGCACCGAGAGGTCGTCGTCAAGAGAGAGAATGCAGCCATTTTATGTAACTCTTACTTAATCACTTAGTGTTTTACCAGGTTTGTATTCTGGGTGGCTGCAGCCAGTTCTGTCTGGACGGGGCAGGGGGAGAGGTCGCAGTCAAGGGTTGTTATCTATCTCTGGGAACCCGGTTTAATGCTTCTGTGTGCGACACTGTGCGTCACTCCGGCTGATGAACTTGAATCAGTTACCAGGACTGTTGTTCTCCACATTCTTGTCTCTAACTGTGTGGCTCAAAAGGGATCAAGTCACAATACCTCACCCAAGCTCATTTGCTCTCTAACAGCTGGAGCTCTGCTTAACTAGCTGCTCTGAGGACTGTTTGAAGGTCCAGGTACAGCTTGAGGATTTTAATTATCCTCATTTTAGGACATAATGCTGAAACTGCTGAGCAAATAAGTAGACTAAATAAACACCAGCAATGTTGCAAGGGACACACTCCTGAATAGAAATCTATGAAAGAATTCCAAAGATGGCCACGGTATGACACATGTCCCAATCCTCCCCCTCAGAAAACCAATCGACTGCTTTGCAACAGCTGAACCAGAAAATGTCCAGCCAATTGTTTTGTTGCACTGATGCACAGTGGTGTATGCATAGTAGAAATACTCTCTGCGGGAAAATAAAGTTTTTTATGCGTGTGGACCATTCATGCAGTGGATGCTGCAATACAAGCTTCTGTTATAATCAATGAAAGTGACGACACCATCAGTGAGCAAATGCATTGCAGAGGTCCACTGCAAATGTAAAATTCGATAAGCCTTCACAGACATGGGTCATAAAGTGTCTATATATTTTTAAATTAAACTAACAGTATACATAAAATGACTACTTTGTGTCAAACTGGGCTTTCACTTTGGAGTCTTGTTTTGCATTTGTTTACCAGTTTCAGCTGATGGTTGCTCAGTAACTTTATCCCTGACGTAGTCTACTAAAGTTTCACAGACTGGAGACACAAAGATTCCAAAACAAAGGCTCATCATCTTGTTTTGCCACAAACCCATTTTGTACATAAGCTGCAGATGTAGCCACTAAAAAGATTCATTTTCAGCACATCTGCTCTGTGAATGGTCCATATGTTACATGTTCAGGATAGCCAAGGTGTTGTTTTTGTTTTTTCCCTCTTTAACACATGATGTTACACATGCAGTTTCTATGCTCCAGTAACCATTGGAATTGCAATCACGGCTTTCTCCCAGTTCAGCTGAATAGAAGGTTGGTCTTGTTAAATATCAGCCCTAAGGCGTCACCAAGATGGTGGCTCAAGGGTGAGACTTAAGGACTTTGTAAATCCCACATAACAGAATATTGTGGCCTTTTCCAAGCCAAGAAACAAAATGTAAATTAGTGTTCATGCTCAAATAACTGATTTTGTTTCACACTGAATTATCTCGCTGGATATCCTACTGTTATGTGCTAATAGAGAAGGTGTTAATAGCGCGACACACTGGGGAGCCAATATAGTGAATATAATGGGTTTTTTGCTTAACATCAGCATGTTAGCATGTAAATGAAAGCACTGCTGTGGTGGGGCCTCTTAGAGCTGCCATCATAGTAGCAGACTGTACATTTTGCATTTCACATTTGGATTTAATTTTATACATGAAAACATGTAGGTTTTTTGTTGTTTTTTTAAAAATTGGGACACTGAAAACCTTCTAATTGTGTTGTACGGGTGATTTTCACAGCTTTTAAACCCTTTTTTAAGATACTGAAAGTTTGAAAGTTCATGCTGTAAAGAGTTAATTGATAAAAAAAAAGAGGTGAATACACTAAATACATCAATCAAAGAGGACTGTTGAGGATTTAAAAAAAACAATACTTTGTAGTTTATAAGCATATCAACCAGAAGCAAGGTGGATGCCTGGCAGAGGTGGGGTTATAGACCAAATGTACGTTGGGAAAAGGAAGGGAATCCAATGCCAGCTTCACTTTGAAAAGTCAACACCAAAGGCATTTTTAATTCTCAGTGATGCCCTGACTCCTTCCTCTTCCCCTTGGCTGGCAGGCGGGTTGAGAAGGATCTTCTCTCTCAGAGTACTACAGCTCTTTTGTCTGAATTCCCAAATCCTCTAATCTCTCGCTTCTCCTGTCAGGTGGGTTTTTGTTGGTTCTTTCAGCACCAGTTGAGATCCGTCCCCCCCACCCCCGAGGGCATTTTTCATATCAACATGAACTGCAAAAACATCAAATCTAAACCACCACTCTGGTTAAACATTGGGCCATGACGTGTTTTTGTTTTGTTATGAGTGAGGTGAGCGAGGAGTGAAATGGCAGGTGCTGCTTCTACGCTGCTACCCTAATTTAATCCTTCGTCAACCCACGGCACTTATCCCATTAGCGTTCTGTTTTTTTGTTCCTAAAGTGAACTAAACAGTCTGTTTCATAATCTCACAACAGCATGATTCATACATGTGATTCATAACATTAAAAAAAGATGAAGGGGGCTTTTTCGAAGCTTTTGTTACATAAGACAACCATTTCTTTATTTCTCACCTCTGCTGTACACAACATAAACAAGCAAAGACACAATCACACACTCACCCACCTACACACGGGTCATAAGAAAATATACAAAACGAAATATGGCTGTTTATATGCCATGTGGGCTGAGCACTGATAATACAGTGGAATGATAAAAAAAAAAAAAAGTGAATTATTCGTCATCCTCGTCCTCCTCCTCTTCGTCGCTGATGACATATTTCTTAGCCTTTTTCGTGGCCATTTCCTCGTCGTCTTCTGC
The DNA here is from genome assembly GCF_000690725.1 of Stegastes partitus. Classification (NCBI taxonomy): domain Eukaryota; kingdom Metazoa; phylum Chordata; class Actinopteri; family Pomacentridae; genus Stegastes; species Stegastes partitus. The sequence continues at coordinate 96,251 of NW_007578346.1, forward strand.
CTTCCTCTTGCCTGATCCCTCACCCTCCTGTGCAAAACAAAGCATGAGAAAGATGACGCGACGAAACAAGGTGCCAGCTGTGCTGACAGCAGCAGACTTTCTGTACAGCGTTTCAGTACCTGCAGTTTATCAAGTACAGTTTTGACAGCGTTAAGTTTTTTTTTTTTTTTTTTTTTATTGGACAGTCAGTGCAGAAGTTACTGCATAGTGTTTGGAAGGACTAGTTTTTCCTGTGCTGTTTGGTTCACATGAGGATAATGTGAGGGTAAGGTGGCTTTTTAACCTCCACAGTGTCCTGCCTCACACTGCCCCCTGTCTGTCCACCACAGAACACCACTCACCTCATCACTGTCCAGCTTCTTGGCCTTCATCAGCCTCTGGGCTTTATCATCATCAGAGCCTTCATCGCTATCTGACGAGTAGATCCTCGCTCGCTCCTCTGGATTGGGGGAAGAGAAAGCAGAATGCTCATTAATGCCAGAAAAAAAATTGACTCAAACATGACAAATTTAATATCCCCTCATCCTCACCTCGGAGGCCTCCTCCTCCTTTGTATTTGCTCTTGATGGCTGCCAGGCTGATCGCCTCCTCGCCCTCCTCCTCGTCGTCATAGCGGTCGGGCTCCAGGTAGCTGCTGCTCAGGCCCCTCTGGTGTTGCTTCTCCCTCATCCTCCTCTGCTGGGACTCTCTGCGGATTGAAGCTCGCAGCCTCTCCTCCTCTTTCTGCCATGAGAGACACCAGTTGGAATTATTTTAAGCAACAACTTTCAGAGATTTCTCTTAGTATAAGCCGTAGGGTGTTCTGGTGACAGTTTACATAAGTACAACTATAAGAAAAGCTCACTGCTTCATTTTTGGGCAGAAATTTTTATTTCTACACACTTTTAACTAAAAATGCTTTGTCAAATAAGAGATTAATACTGTTACAGTCACACATGAGATTATGCTGGTTGAGACTGTCAGCTATAATATAAATATGTCATGAATTTCTGACCTAAAATACTAGATATTAACCACATACTATATAAGTTGCCATTCAGAATCATTAAAAATTCACCTGATTTCAATTGAACTTTTTGTGTCCCATTTTAGTCTGTTATTTGTGCTTTAATCGACCTACTCAGATGCTCTTATTCTGCTTTGTTTTGGGACTGATGGAACACAGTGGGATGAACAAAGCCCTACAGTATATCAAGCTATATTAAATTGATGTGTCTGTGTGGGAAAAGGGGAATTGCTTTATTATTTTCTTCAATATTTGCCATTGAGCACCTGTCAACTTTGGCAGACAATCGGTTGGTGCTAGTTGGCAAAAATGTTTTTCTAGGTATCCCTCGCCTGAATAAGCTGTACTTTTTAAGAAAAAGCTGCTTTGTTGGCAATTAGTGTGTTCACTGAAAAACAAACAACTGGCATGAGTGTCTGCATATGATGGGGAAAGCCACGTGTTGTGGTAAGAACTTGCATGTGGACACTAACATCAAATTTTTATCATATTGGATATATAATTCTTATTGGAAATAACTGAATGCACAATGTGCGTTCAGTTATTGTGAACAATGTGCAGTCATATGATTAAACTTAGCATCATAGTTGTGTTTGTAGGTTCAACAACCATAGCTGCCCAACGCTGCCATCTTCGCCAGGGACACGCTGTCTCAGGAGGGCAGCGAGGACAGTAAAACCCTAAATGATGCTATCAGCTGTGCTTGTTTGGGTTGACAATAAATCCACAACCAGAACCCCAGACTTGCTGACACTGTTTCCATTTCAGTGACCCCTCCATGATCTCATTATGTAAGCCCTTCAGGTTATGTCTTTATGTAACGGGGCATGATGCTTGTCAACAACTGGCCTCATGTAACCTTTCTGGTCTCTGCGGTAGCAAAAGCATTCTGAGACAAAGATAGGGAAAGACAAACAGAACAGCACAGATGGACAGATTGTGTGTTACCTTAATCATTTCGTTGCGATGCGACTCTGGATCTCGTCCAGCCATGGGAAGGATTCTGATCTTCTGTGTCTTGGAGCAGCGGTCAGCCAGGGACAGGGTCATCTTCCTGTGGGTTGCGCTGTCTGTGGAGTGGGGCCTGAAAATACAGAAAAAACACACTATTAATGTCAGATTTAATGTGGACTTGTGATTTACTCAGGGGTTTTTTTCCCCCTAAAGCACAAAGACAGTTTTAAGTACAAGTCTGATGTCTATGAATATTCTGCAAATCACATGTTTAGGCCTTAAGAATCACCAGAGTTCAACTCAACTGAACACCTATAGAAGATAGGGCAGCTGTGGCTCAGGTGTTAGAGCGGGTTGTCCTCCAATCGCAAGGTTGGTGGTTCAATCCCCAGCCCTCCACAGTCGAAGTGTCTTTGGGCAAGACTGAACCCAATGGCAGGCAGCACCCTGACACCTCTGTTGCCATTGGTGTATTGATGTGTGTGAATGGGTGAATGAGAAACACACTTTGGATAAAAGCGCTATACAAATGCAGACCAGACCAAGGTTTTGCAAAAATGCATTAGATAAAGCACTCTGCCACCAGCATCAAACTCCAAACGGACTCTTAGAATCAATGCTTAGACACATTGAAGCTACTTTGGCAGCACATGGTGACCTAACACCTTAGTAAAACACCTTTTGTTGATTTATCTGCACACTTGCATTGAAGACTTGCAAGAAAAAAACATCAATATATACTGCCAAGCCTGTTTTTGCCCACATTCATTAAAGCTACCTTGTGGAGTTTTCAGTACCACCATGGCCCACGCTCTATTTCTATTTTGTGCATGCACATTGCACACGGGCCATTTGAAGCATATTCCTGCCAACAGTTTCATGCTTTTCACTGACTGACAGTTGTAGAAATGTAGCAGTGAGCCAAAAAAAGGCAAGTAAAGCTGATTTTATGGCTGATGGAAGCACTGTAGTAGATACCCACACTACAGGTTTTTTATTTATAGTTAAGCGTCAGATTTCACCCGTTGATATCACCTCAGTAACGCTGCACATTTTGTCTGTAATTAGAACATGTCGTGCTTCATATTCTCCCTGTGTTTACACTCTTTAATTTACTTGTGATGCCAAGAGATCATGAATTGATTTACGTAGAAGGAAATTGTGTTTCTAAGCTGAAGAACAAACACTGCGTGCCTTGCTGAGAACCACTGAATGCAAATATACCTGCATCTGTTTGACCTCACAGAAGACATCTGTTGTTCTGTTTTACATACTGTCCCAGAACATTAGGTCCATGACTTCTCAACATTTTTCGTGAAACTGCTTGTTTAATGTTTTGGTACTACAGTGGTTTCTGGTGAATCAGCATTTTACTGTTTCTGCCTGCGTAGGTACCGGCACTTATTGGTGCCTCAGCTTAGTCAAACACTAATAAAAATGTCAAAAAGTCATCAACTCCTGTGTGACAGAGACATTTTTGCAACATATTTGTTAATAATTTCACACAGTTAATTTCTAATCCTTCCCTGAGACCACTAAAGGCCTATGGATGCATGAAAAGCTTGCAGAGATTGAAGGTCTACATCTTGCTTTCAATGTGTCTCTCATTTTTTAAATTTCTTGTCTGTTTGGCAAACACAGCCTCATTAATTCAGCAACTAAACCTCAGATCTTTCTCCATCTTGCGCAAATGCTTCTGCTCCATTATTTTTTGAGGTTGCCTAAAGCCTCTTTTAGAAGAGAAAAGCTGTGTTCTAACTATTTGTACGCTGAGCAGCTTCGGCTCTAATCCTAATCAAAACTCAGATGATGAGACTCAATCACAACAAATGGAAATGTTCTGTCTGGCATCATGGAGGGCTGTTGTGCATTAAGGCAGCCTTGGCTGGCGTCCTACTAGACGCATGTGGCTTGAGACGACAGAACATTCAGGTGGACTTGGGGGCTCTAAGAGGCTTATGCACTTCTTACTGGGAGAAACCTGGGCAGCTTGCACAAGGTGATCCAGGGACTTACAGCATAAAGTACATTTCTGAATGGAGCCTGAATGAAGGGTGCCATTGTTGTCGTTTGGAATTAAAGGTAACCCGGGGCTTGTTTAGTGCGCGTTCAGCTGTCAGGGAGCCAGACAGACGAAGAGTATCCCTAGCAACTCATAGTTTATATGCCTCAAGTGAAAATGTGTGTCTCTGTGTGAGACTTTGGTCCTAATAGCAGCCTGTCACCAATACAACAATGTTGGTGCATTACCTGAATGTGAGTTTGGTTTTGAACACGGCCTGTCCCTGCAGTCCAGTACCCTGTCGGATGAACAGGTGGTTGTGGTCTCCCTGGAGAGGAGCTTTGTAAACATCAAACACTTCGTTCCCCAGGTGGAGAGACATGCTGTGGCAAAAATAGGAAACTTTAAAGCATGCCAAGTACGGTTCACATCCTGTTCAAAGTGTCACAAGCCCAACGTCAAGCCTGACATAATACACACCTGCCATCGGACCATTTGACAATACGCGCATTGCTCTCTCGTGCTTCATTTCCTTCCTCGTCTCTCTTGACTCTCCACCGGATTGTATTCTCTACCTGTGAGAGGAAAGTAAAAAAATCTGGTGACTCACTTTCACATGTTCGGACAAAACATCAGAGAAGATCTTTCAGAAACTGAGAGTGCCTCCAGTTTATTTCATTTTGAGCCCACACAGAAAACTACCCACCTTCAGTTTGAGCCTGGTCCGTCCCTCTTCATCCAGCATTTCTTCATCTTCAAATTCATCCTCATAGTACTGAGGATCGAAGGGTCTATAAAGGCAGATTCAATGAAATTCTAAATAAATAAAGCTTTAAGTTACACAGAAGACTTCATGGCCATTAAGGTCCCTCAAAACTGAGGTGTTTGTCACTGGTGCTAAAGAAAAGACAGACGTACTTTAGGGCTCATTTAGAAAAGCTGGCTATGAATAGAAAGCCTTAGACAAAGAACCTTTTGTATCAGCTTTGATTGGAAACCTATGCTTTGAATAAGTGAGAAACATCTTGCATTTTATCATCTAAAAAAATACTTCCCACATACAACCTTTCCTGCCTCAGAAGACACTGAAAGACTCATTCATGTTTTTATTTCTAGCAGACTTGACTATCGTGATGCCCTTTCGTTGCCCTCCCAAACAAATCTTTAAACCTTAGATGCAGCAGCACGTCTTTTTACCAAAACTGAACATAGAAAGCGCATTACTTCACTTTTAAAGATTTTGCTTTTACTTTTTAAATCTCTTAATGGACTACCTCCTGACTGTTTATCTGATACGTTGGCCAGGTATGCCTCTTTTATATGCCTCTTATCCTCTAACGCTGGCCTCTTAAACATTTACTAGACTAGAACTATGACGTACAGAGATGCTGCACACTATGCCATTGGCCTTTTCCACTGAAATAGCCTTCAAGAGAAATTAACAGCAACTGATTCAGTATATAGCTTGAAACAAAACCTTCAAACACATCTTTTTAGGCTTGTGTTTATGTAGTGTTTTGCGTAATTTGCTAGTATCAGCACTATTTATTAATTTAACGGACTATTAGTTTGATTTCTTTGTTAATATTTAATTGTTTTATCATTACTAGATTATTTTTACCCTCTTAATTATTGAGTTAAAGCAATCTGAGTTGCTCTTGCTGTATGAACCGTGTTATACAAATAAAATTATTATTATGTCCCTTTCCATATTTTTTTTTGACAAAAAGGACCTCAGGGATCATAAAGTACAGAATGTGTTGTCACAGTATTTATGTACAGTGCATCAGTGGTTCTAACCTGGGCTCCACAGACAGAAAGTTGGGTAGCTTGACAAAATAAAGGTCAGATCCCAGATCAGTGCTGACTTTTGGGATCTCTACTTCGATGCGGGTTTCAGGTGCAGGCTCCTCTTCTGCCTGCTCCCCCTCCATCCCATCCTCTGTATCCTGGACACACACAAAAAGAGTAAAAAAAAAAACACACACACACACACACACAAAAAAAACACACTGTATGATTCATTGACCCATGATAATAGGGATCAGCTTAGAGAGGCTTAGCGAAAGGCTCTGAGAAAAAGAGATTTGGGAACTCTTAAAAAAAGGACTCTGCACAATTAAAGAGGTTTGATGATCGGTGCAGGAAAGAGACAGAGTGCCAGAGGACAGGATAGATACCAGGGGCTGTCCCGGGGTCGGAGGCTTCTCTGCATCGCTGTCTGATGAGATGTCGTCAGCCTCTCCAAACAGGTCGTCTGCTGCAGTCTTCTTTACTGTGGAACAGTATGGAAGAAGGACTGCTTTGAAAATATCAATACAAAATTTGGCACCGAGTAGAATTAAAGCTCAGACTTAAATTAAAGCTTCTACTATGAACCCACAAGGTCAGGTTAGGGTGATAATCTTTCTTTCTTACCTTTCTTTGTTCCAATATCACTGTCTGAATCTGAATCAGAGGCAGCTTTTGCTTTACTCTTCTGCCTGAGGAAGTCATCTTCACTGTCGCTGCCCTTTGCAGACTCTGAAAAATAAATTACAACAGGTGATAAAACAGTACATCATCCATATAATGGCTTGGTTTAAATCAAAGGTACAGGACATAAAGCATACCATACAGTTAAACTAAAAGGGTTTATTACCACATGCAGAAAGTCTGAACGAAAAATTAATCTCATATTAACCCCAGACTTCTGAGCTAAACCTCAGAGTTCAGGATAAAATGCTCACATATGGCCTTAATCCACAAACTCTAATGTGTAAAGATTAAGGCGAGACTCTGGCTCATGATCCACTTTCGTCTATCTTTAACACCAGACCCACCAGATTTCCTGTTTCTTGGCCCCTCGTCATCAGAGTTCTCTCTTTCTTCATCAGAGTAATGCCGTTTCTCCTCTTCATCCTCTGACTGGTCGCTTTTGGCTCCTTCCCACTTCTCATCGTCTGATTGGTTCTCCCTGCCGGAAGCTTCCCCATCAGAGTGAGGGGTTCCCGGACCCGACTGCGGAGTCCCAGGATCACTGTGCACACTGGTTCAAAACAAGGAAATGGAATTTTTAAAAAAGCAAAGTGTCTCATAACTACATAGGTTAGATTATTACTTTGTTTTCCAACTTCCAAGATGAAAAAAAAAAAAAAAGTAAAATTTGTAGAAGTGCTGAAACAACCATTCATTTAAACAATTCCTACATATTTTGACAAATGATTAGTTAGTTAACCCTACAATTTACTGGTTGTTTTCCAAACACTGTAATAAACCTGACGTTGCTGGCAACTTGACACTAATAAAGCAAATTATGCAATACATTAAAGTAATACTGCTTGTCACCTTTTCAAAGTGTATTATTAACAATATCAAGCAGACAAAATATGTTTTTGTTGTTTATGACATTACTAATATCCTTCAAAGACATCAGAAAATGCATCTTATTTATATTTAACAGTGTAGACAGATATAGTTCATGTTTCTACTGTATCATACAGTGACAGATCTCCAACCCAGAATGAGTCAACATGGTAATATCTGATCAAAGTCACAAGCTTGTGTCTAAAGCAACATTGTCACTACACAAAGCATTCAATGCTCCCCTGTTTTGTGGTTGAGCGTGGATGGACAGTTGTGGCATCTCCAGCACTTTTGTGGGAGTTTTTCCACGAAGGAGGTTTTGACTTTGAGCAAAATAAAGACTCTCAGAGGATCCATCAGCTTTGGGAAGTTGTGCCACCACTCTGACTTTCTCTACTGGTGGCTGAGAACCAATATTTGCCAAGAGAGCACATCGTTGTGAGATCCTCTAGCATCCAAGTTCGAAATTTTGCCTTGAAAACTTTTTGTTTACAGAAGCACTGTTGATAAGAAGCTGAGGTAACTATAAGAGGTTAGACAATCAGTTCTAACTTGTCTTGGGACACAAATTGGAGAAATGTTCATTTAGCATGCAGATATTTAAAGTATTGTATTATACATGCGTGTAGAATAATATACACTGTGTTTCGATGAAAACATCAGGATAACATTGGTTTTTATAATGTTTGACATTGTAAAACCAGTTTACTGTTTAAGTCGAATAGTTTGAGGGATACTAGAAGATTGGGTACTGCCTGAAAAGAATTAGTAAATGATGCTTTTGTAGCCCTGAGTTGATAACAATCTAAGGTATGCATTTAATGGTTATTGAAGTTAAAAAAACACCTACAATTCACTGTTTTCAGGTTCTCGATGTGGTTTATCATAAACTGGCTACAGATACTCAAATAAGTAAACTGCAAAACTGGGCATTCTTTACTATCTTACGAACAAAACCCTTAATTACAAAAAGAAATCACTGACAAAAATAATTTGATGCAACTTCAGTTAATGATTAAGGCTGGCAGTATTTTGCTTTTGTAGTCATACCTTAAAAAGACATTCTAATCAGTCCTTCGGTACATCCTGACTTTCACAGTCTGTTTGTGGCTCTCAGGCCCAAACCTATACATAAATATATAGCTTCACTGTTCTCATCATGGGTTAGTAGAAGTGCTATGTTCTAGTTAGTAATTCATGGCAGATATATGCTGGGTTGAATGACAAATAAACCAGTGTCTGTGTTCATTGTACTGAAGGAACACGTCAGTTTGTGAACCAAAACATTTCATTTTTACAAAGATTACTGGTAAAAATAATAGAACATCTTTCAAACATAAGTCAGTGTAAATCTCTATATAAGCACTGACATCGCATCCCTCTGGCATCATCTCTGGTTATCTCCACTGACGTATGCCCCGTGTGTGTTGTCATACCTTCTGTCTGAACGAACACTGCCCCTCTCAGAATGAGGGCTTCCAGCACCAGACATCCCGCTGCCAGCTGGGCTTCCTCCATCCGACCGGTGGCCACCATCATCCTCGTCTTCATCCTCATCTCGGTGGTCGCGCTCTGAGCCGCTGTGCTGCTCTATGTCAGAGTGATCATTCTCCCCCTGGTCGGAGTGCATGCTGGCATCCGACTGGTTTCCTGACCGTTCAGACTGGTTGTCGCTGCCGCTGTGTTGACTGTGCTGCTCATCCTCACTGTCGTCTCCAAATAGCTCCTGTTGGGCAGAACGAAAGATGAATACGGTTGGATCTTGTACAGATCAACATCATTACGGCACACAGCCCACATTGAACTCCCTCCAAATTGTATACACACACCACAAACACAGATTTTATATCATGTTTAAAAGATTTGTCAGAGTCTGGTGGGTTGACATACAATTAATGGACAACTGCAAAACATTCAAAAGCTAACTTTCAGTGAGGGAATTAATCTTTCCAATGAGTTCACATGCAACAGTCCAGTATACATCTAAATTAATCTTCTGTTACAGTAGCATCAAGTGGAAGGAAAAAACAGTTATGTACACACTACAATATAATTTGGGTAACGGAAATTTCCAAGGTAAGCTTAATACCACAGCAGATATTGTTAATTATGTAATGACATCTCAAAGTACCAGTTGTTAACACATTTTAAATAAGCCTACATCATTTTTAAGTCTCATTTTATCTGATTATTTTGCAAACCATGCTACAATTTACTTACACTTTCCAGTGTCAAACTGAAGCTCAGAATTACCATTTGTACTTCATAACAATAACAAGATGTGGATCTCAAGCAAAGCAAATATGCTTTGAGTTATTTTTTCCCCTAGAACAGCATTACATTATTAATAGAGTCTAATGTAACAGAAATGCTCATTACTTTCTTGTCTACACACCCTTGTTGCGTCTCAGGTTGTTGTGGCAGCTAAAGTACAATTTTCAGTGCTATCATCGGACTTACATATTGACTAAATTTACATTATTTACCTGCATGGCTGATCAAGTGATTCCTGGTTTGAGGTCATGCTTGTAGGAAGAGCATTTCTGAATTATGTCTACAAGATCTAAAAATAATAGCACATACCTTATTTATACTGGGTTTCCCTGCCTCCTGGCCTTCGTCATCATCATCATCATCCCGTTCTCTCTCACTGTCGCTGCCGCTGCCTGAAGCGTTGCTGGCAGACCGAGGTCTCTCCTGCTCCGAGTCTGAACCGGAGCCAGAGCCAGACTCTGCAAAGTGGTAAAGCAGAATGTTTGTCTTCTTGCACATAGCACAGTTCATCACCTACAGGGGTTTTCCTGGTTCAGAATGGGCCTTTAGGGTTTGGCTGCACACAACAGTAAGCATGATCAGAAACGCAGTGAGTCTTTGTTTCCCTTTTTGACAGAAATCTTGGCATGTTCCTGTTACTTCATATCATTTAATAAGCACAAGTGTGTATTAGGCTTGAGTAAATGAAACTGCAATTAACAAAAATGGTTAAAAAACTAATTTTAGTATTTGCATCATTTTGGGGCTGGTGATTATCCTTTGGTCACTGTTAAAACCTCTTTATGGGCTGCCAAAAATTCATCTCTGCAGGAAAAAGCCTCACTTAACAGGTGAATGTTGTGGCATTGTTCTTAAAACTCTGTGTGACACACTGTGATTCAGGTCCTATTAATTGCTTTCACATAAAAATGAAAAGTATGATTAACATGATCTTCACTGGACCCATTTATATGTAGGGGCCTGGTGGTAAAAATCTATATTATGTCATTTCTAATTATATTACTCTCTGTTTATTAATGTACTAATCAGAAATTTGTCACATACAGTGTTTACTGTGGCATTCTGATAACATTTATGTGTGTAATATAACATCATAAGTAATGTTGAAATTTAATGAGTTGCTCTGCTTTACGATAATATGAACCTTTTATATAAGTTTGCAACAAAGTAATAAAGTACTCTGATTTTTCAGGCATTTCATGCTCGGGATTTGCCATAAATAGGCCCCTGTCTCAATTAAACAGTACATCTTTAGAAAATGATATACCCTGATAGAAGATTTTACCCATACTGCTCATATCTGGTGAATCAGTGAATAATGTCTATACAGCATGTGATGAAACTTTTAAATAACTATTTAGCAGCTGGAAGTTATGTTTGCATAGCATCTCTAGTTGATTTATTACGCTTTTTGTGTCCAGTTGAGTCTCAAAAAAGACCAAAACACACAAATTTAGAGTACTTTCTCATCCTGATAAAACGTCTTTCAGCTGTTTCTCTGTGTAAACACAAATGTCATGTTGTTGATAATGCAGCTCTCGTTCTTCCATGATGGTAAATCAAATCTTAAAACATGATTTAAGCACTCTAAATGCTGTTATCTTTTTATAATGGCTACTTGTACATTGAATTAAAAAGTTGTGCTGCACATTAACACTGCACATCTGTCTGGTTTGAGCATGGACAATAGAAATACTCTTAGTTAATGTTATTGCGGTGGTTTGTATGAACGCCTTCTAGCGTAGAAACCAGCGGGAACTGAAACAGAAATCATTAGCACACAGTTAAAACTAGCATGTAAAAATAAAATTAAATAAAAAGCCAACGGAATTAAAGATAGACGGAACGTACAACTGTTTCACTCAAACCTAACGTGTCGAAAACAGTGAAATGATCGTTTCTTATTTTATCGACTCCACGCACATCAGTTTGAGTTGTACTTTTAACGACGGTCGCTCAGGAGAAGCTAACTTCTGATTAGCATCACAGCTAAACTCCGGACTTTCTGCAGGGAAACTTTCTCAAACAGCAACACAGTCGACGGCTGAGACAAAACGTTACCTCGCTGATCATTGTCGCTGTCCCCATCACTCCCGAACAATTCATCCATGTCCGCCATTTCTTCCAAACTGTGGTAAAATGTGAACCGCAGGAAGCTATTGAAAGCCGATGAGAAAGCGTTTTGTATCCGGGTCACACCGAGGCTGCTGCTGCAGTGTTTCCCATCAGACACCAGGGGGCGGTGCAGGCCGCTGTAAACTTGTACGGTGCACAAGATACAGACAAAAGTTTGACAAATATTTTCTCAATATATATATTTCTCTTTATGTAACCAATTTATCTTTTCCAGAAATATAAAACATATATATTTTTTTGATTGCGTGTGAAAGTCTAAATATATATAGTACGAATACAAATACATGCGTAGAGAAAAGAAATAGAATTCAGTGCAGTTGTGTCGTTATCATGAATAATTTGTCAGATATTTACAGTATAATATAGCAGTTTGCCACATTTCTTTTCTTAAAAATACAAAATAGCTAAGCAGCCAAAAATTTTTAAAAAAAATCCACATAGCTACTTAGGTTGTAACAACACAATAAGAATAAGTGTCATACAATACATTTTAGAGTAATTTAGCACAGTCTGTGAAATCATATTACTCATGATAAAGAAACATTGCAAATGAAATTAAAATGCTACACTGAAACATTCAACACTGTGATTTAATTTGCAATATGCATTATCATTTGCAACATTCCAATTTCATGTCTCATATTCAATTATCAGGTGTTACATTACTTTACTACCTCAAAATCCTTGTCAATACTTGCTTTTGTATTTTGGTCTTATTTTCTCTTGCTTATTTTTTATTTTTAGTAATGTATCACACTCATATTCTACTGCATGTCTATTAATCAATGCATTTACGAATACTTAAGTTATCTTATCTTGAAGCAAGAATTAACACCTGACTATTAACTTTGCTTTATTTGATTGGTAATTTGTTCTAGCAACATTTGTATGATTTTTATATTGCTTGAGACTGATTATGTAATGGAACATACATGAAGTGTTTTTGTGACTATGAGTAACAGCATTGTGATGCTAGAATATGGTTCACATTAGGAATATAACAGCAGCCTTATTACAGTGGTGAAATGGAGAATATTTTTTAAAAATTGTAAAAGATTTAGCCAAAGACAAACTTGCAAGAGTTCCAACATAACAAGGACGTCACTATTACTGTTCTCAGCTTAAACAGGTTCATCTGGCTTATCTTCATATCTTTACTTGACATATTCTTCATTGTCTGAACTGGATCAGCGTCAGCATTAGGAGTTGGTGCAACTATAAGACTTTTCGTCATTTCACTTCCTGTATGGTGAAACAGTCAGTCTCATATTCTCTCACAAAGTCTGTGCTACAGTTTAAAATATATTTAAAATTCCTTTCACCCTAGATTTTTAAAAATGTTTTATAGAGGCAGGAGGGGCTGCATGATATGTTAAAGAGTTAAAGACAGATGACAGTTTGTGACACCACAGAAGGTAAACCACTTTGTCTGCAAGTACCGACGCAATATGTTACATGAACGTGTTATCTTAGGTATAAAGCAGGTTTCAAATTGCAACAAAGTGGTCTCCAGCAAAAAGGATTACTGTAATTTATCTGATTTCAGCAATAGGCTACGGATGTATGTGTGAGCATGTGTATCTCTTCCCAAAGTTTCTGCATTACAGACAAGGTATCTTGTTACAGTGCACATATTGTGTGAACCGAGGGGGTACATGAAATTCTATCTCCACTATTGTGTGACACAGTGTAGTAAAAAAGAAAGAAAAAAAAGAGGATGAGCTCTACTTGAGCTTCCCAATTACTCAGTAAGGTGAGGCTTAATGTACACAATGTGAGCTTTGTGTACATCTATGTATTTATATGTAAGAAGGAGAGAAAGCCAGTTTTCTATGTAGAAAGAAGATCTAACAAAGCCTGTGGTCAAGGTTCTGCAAGAGATGCAGAAGAGGTCATAGTATAGTGGCATAAAAAGTAGGTTGACTGAAAAAAAAAAATCCATGCTTAATATCATCTTATTCGTTTGTCTTGTGGCCTTCAGCTGCCTCTTAAAGTCACCAACAGAAGGCAGAGTTGTTATTTCAGTGATAAATACTCATTATAGTCAATAATATTATTATCCAGGGTTTGATATTTGGTCTAAAGAGACAGAGGTCATAAAACATTTTTTATTGCTATTAAGTTTTTAGTCACAATTCAATGGCTGAAGATACAGGGCTTTTCATAAATTTGATTGTGAATATTTCATTTTATTTTAGTTAGACTTCCCACTCTCTCATTTGATTGGGGTATATAGACAAAGGGGCGGGCCGATTCATGCCATTGGGTCATGCCTGGAATACTGGCTGTCTATTGGCTCGATCGGACGTCACTCAGAGAACGCTTCGTTTCCCTTTTCCTGTGTTACCGCCCTTGGGCTGAGTGAGAAACCCAAGCACAGAAGACATCGCATTCATTGGGAAGACTGGTGTTATTTGGAGATTCCGTAGCTAGTTCCCGTCAGCCTCAGGTAAGGAAGTATTGTGGTGTTTAAAACCAGCACTTCAGTACACGCCAGCCGTGTAGTTTTACACACTGTCACTTACATTATGTTCTCTGTAGCTGTCTCATTTAGCTAAACGGCTAGCGACTTGAGTCAACTGCAAAGGTTAGCGTGTTAGCTTCCACATCTCATCGAGCTATTTCGCATGCAGTGCTGCATCTCATAAATGTAGCTCAGTTGCCAGAGTAAGTGTCCCTTTAACTGTTGGGTTTGGCTTTCTTAGCTTCTGTGTTGCTGCTTTAGCTAAGTGCTGGTAATTACGATCAACATGTTTACTGTCAGTGTGGTAATCATAAACATGTCAAGAACGGGTTAGCTAACGCCATTCCGTAGCCCGCTGTGTCTACAGGGGATGAGGTGTAGCTAAGTTACTCCCAAAGTAACACACTTTTTGTATACATGATTAGCAGCCTAATTTTATGACAGTACTAAGTATCCATCTGCTGATTTTGCTGTCTGCTATTTTCACGAGTCTTGCTTTATTATGCACGGGTATTGTGAATCGTATGTAGAATGTAGGACTGATTAAATCTGAGCTGCCCATCCCTGTCAGCCAGACAAAACATTTTAAAGACAGGGCATGAATACCCTCAGTGTGTTTGGCTAAGACAAGAGTTTCAGTGTTTTTAAGGACATACTTTATGTGGCATGACTCACACCGGTGTGGATTGTTAGAGAAAGGCTGAGGCTTTAGCAGCTGTACTACCTGTTAGTGAGGTGCAAGGTCATTGTCCATGTGTCACTGAGTCTACTGACACACTCTTGCTCATGTGAGGGGTTTATACTCGTGTTTACAAATGCAGTTTAACCAGCAGGCCTCAGTGGTGAATGAAGGGTGTGGTCGAAGTCTTTAAGGAGGCGGTGGTACTTTTCCCTTTAAGCCTGAGGGCAGGTGGCCTTCCTGAAACAGGTATTGTGTCAAAGTGGAATGGGGTGGTGACTGCTGACATGGCATTTTTGATGAAACTGCCTCCTGTATCACCTTCTGAATTGCTGTATTGCAGATAAACTGGCTCCTTGGATCAGTTTTGTTTAACCCGGATATCTTTCAGTGGAGAGTGAAACCTGGCTGTGAGCCACGGTAGTGAACAGTGGCATTACTTTCTTACAAAAGCATCAAAGCGACATGCTTTCTTGAGCCTGTATTATTCATACTCGTAGCCCTTTCAAGACCCTGCTGAGCTTGAAGGGCAGGGCACTCCCTGAAATCTGTTCTCATTATATAATAATGTAGTCTGTGTCTGGAGAGTGTGTGTAGGAGAGAGAAATATACAAATTCTGTGTGTTTGTTGAAGAAACACCCCTCTTCCTGTCTGATCCTTGCCAGGTTTGTACAAGAGTTGAAGTGACAGAAATGTCTGAGTAAATGACCGACATAAAAGTTGTTTTCTTTTTCTGACAGCTTTTTGACTGTTAAATTAGGAAAGAAAACTGTTACTGTGGGTCACAAATGCCTGTTTGGCGTGCGTGATACAAAGTTAAACATCTGTAGCATAACTATTTAGACACATTTTATTCCCCTGACACCTCTATCATGTTGTTGTTTTTACTTTTTTTTATGTATTGGAGTGCGCATATCTCAGTGTTAGGCCCTGTGTTGCTATCTTTGTCTCCCTCCATCTGGTTTCTATCATTTCTGACTAGGCACCTTAGGAGGCTGAACACAGAAACGATCAAGGAGAAGTGAGTAACAACAGGGTGGAGAGATGAAGGGGAGAGAATAAAACTGGAGGAGAGTAGGTGGGAGGAGGAAGTACAGAGTCCTGTCCCAGGAGTAGCATAGCTGGGTCATTCTAACTATAGTCCTTTTGTGCGATGTTAGGGTGGTGTTCTATAATAATGTACCAGTCAGTGCTTCCTGTTAATCTTAGAGTTGCAAATTACTATTCTTCCAGCTTGTGCCTCTGAGATCTAAATAGCTCTAGCAACCTGGATATTTCATGCAAGAATTATGGCTGGCAGAGATAAACTTAATGACTTTTTTTTTTTAGCTGATAAAGGTTATATAATATATGCCAGGGATATCTGGAATGGCGTCTGATATCCTTATAAGTATATAATGTGATATCAGACATTTTCGCCCTCTTGAACCAAGATAGAGCCTCACCATTTGACCGACAAGTTCATACATTTTATATTGGAGGTAGTGGTGACAGATATTTCACATTTCACCCATGCCTTCCCTATAAGTTAATTTCTCAAAGAATGTGGTGAGTAGTTTGCCTACGAAAGAAGCAGAAAGAAAACTCTATCCCCAGTGTAACTTTATGTAATTTTGTTTTTGTGGCCTACCAATCTTTTATTTTGTCTGAGTTGTCAGCATTAAAAACAGAATTTTTGTGGTAATGCACATTCTCAAGGATACAAGTTGTTCTCACTTTGGTTATGCATAGCTCTGCTCTTCATTTCAGACTGTTTATTGCAGTCCTGGGGGAGAAAAACAAGCACAAAACATCTAGCCTGTAAGTTGTGATATTTGTGGCTTTGGCCAGTGACCTGAGTGCGCAGGTCAGTGAAGGAAAGCTCAAGGTGAGTGTAGACTACAGACAGGTTTGCAGTATTATTGGCTCTGCGCCATCTGTTGTTGTCTTGGAGGATTAGTGGAGAGAAGAAGGAGAAAGGAATCAATCAGATTGGACTAATGGATCCTCTCAGTGTCTCCACCTCAGCCTGGGCCCACCCATTACAATCATTATCCCTGTCTGCATGCTCCATTACCCCTCTGTGTGCACATTCAAAAGTTTTGGGCCTCACTGTGGACGGTGGCTGGCGTTTTAAATGTGGTGAATAATCTGTCAGTGAAGTGGAAAGTGAGGGACAGTTGGATAATGTGGCAAATGGTGTTATTTTGAGCTGATCTTGTCTTAAGAGCATGTGTGTGACTTGTGTTTAACCCAGGCTGTAGTCTCTGGTTTTTCCAGCTCCTGGGCAGAAATGTCATATTATTGCCCTTTTGCTCATCTGAGAATTTGTCTGGTTAACTTATCCTACCTTCAGGTCACTCACAGATAAATCATACATTATACGTCCAGGGAAATCTTTCTATATGCTCATCAGCAAGCAAAGATCTGACCTGTGTTAAAGTAAATGAAAAAAAAGCTAGGTCTGTACATAAGGCTTTTTGGCCTTTTTCCATCTCAAACATGTTTTTAGGTTCTGGAAACCTGACCAGCTGTAAGGGCAGAATATACTCATAATTAAAGTCCAACCTCTGTATAATTTTAGTGTCCTTAGGCATTTCAACAATCCACAAACAAATCCTGGTTGCTTTTCCATGGACACAGCACAAGCGACTACTGTTGCGTTTGCAAAAAAAAAATTGCATGGGTTTTATTTTGCTAGACATAATTCTAAAGTTGAAACTTATTAGGATGTGTGTGGGCTCTCTAGCTTAGTGCTGTGTGTTGATAGCTTGTCACCAATGCTGTTTTTATGTCAAGCACAGAAGTTAGAATATTACTTCTACTGCTATCGCTGCTGTTGCAAAGATCGGATCACTTTCCAGTTTCTTTACAGTCTAGAAGGACACAAAACGTGACAACTGCAGCCTGGCTACTCACCAAAGCAAAAAACAACCATTACCATTTGAAATACAAACCTCAATCTCAATGCCAGAATAAAGGCAGAGTAAAACAGTAGGTTGTCTGGAAAAACTCATTATGCACATTTATAGATTTAATATTTTATTTTTAAGGTCTACTACAATATGTTAACATTCTCAAATGTTCCAAAAATGCATAATAATAAAGCCCAGTCTGCTCTGATTTGTCAGCGGGCTGAACGAAAGTGAGGCAACGATGGCTACGTACAGCATACCAGTAGAGGATGTCTCTCTACCAGAAACGACTCTAATGACGAAATAATGGTTGACTGTGATGCAGCTTCTCATTTTCTTTTTGAAGGTGTGGTCAAACTAGCCACTAGTTAGATGTTATGGAAGTGTATTACATGGTGACGTAGATACAGAAGAAAAGCCTGGACTTTAAATGAGGTGCTTTAGACACCTAAGGAGCAGTGTTTACTTTGTAAGAGAGTGACTCCCTTGAGGTGGACTTTAGGCTTTTTAAGTTTGCAGACCTTTTACATGTGCAAGAAAGCTTGTAGAAAGTTTGCTTCCTCATGTAGCAGAAAGATTGCCAACTGGATGTTGGTTTTGAACTCAAAGCTCTCTCCGGTGGCTGAATACTTGTCCATTGGTCACTCTTTTTCACCTTGGTTTCTATCACCCTCCCTCTTCTCCTTATTTGAATCCTGCTGACAACAGGGTCACAGTTACTCTTGTTTTTCCACTTTCTGATATTTTATCTACTTGGGGAAAAGTTCCTGATAGCTACTGGGGAGAGCAAAATCGCTTGCGTCTTCCTGTTTTGATTGTGCCATCGCATTTACTTTGTGCCATAAATGGAGCCTTCATTTTCTCAGGAGATTTCGTACACAGTGGCAGGCAGAATGATATAGTTCTGGAGAACCAGTCCAAATGCTGATGATATCTTTATTCTATAATCATTACATTTACCCCATATTGATAAGTTAAAGCAAGAAAACATGCCTGTTGCTGCT
This sequence comes from Stegastes partitus, assembly GCF_000690725.1. Taxonomy (NCBI): domain Eukaryota; kingdom Metazoa; phylum Chordata; class Actinopteri; family Pomacentridae; genus Stegastes; species Stegastes partitus. The sequence continues at coordinate 115,010 of NW_007578346.1, forward strand.
TTGATATCCATTTGTACTGTTTCACTACCACTTTACTCGTCATGCACCATGAGCTTAGCTTCGCTTCAACTTGAATGACTGATTTCCTTCCTTACTGTTACCAGTAATGATATCCTGCAGTGGGAGTGCACGAGATAGTACTGCGCGGACGCTGTTTTCCAGGGTCTGATCAGGCTGTTGTACAGCAGAACAGTAGGGTGAGATTATTATTGTTGGTCATTACATTTATACGCTTTGATTAAAGTCCTCAGTGCTGACATTTGAGCTCAGCTTCATCTGCTGGCACTCAGGCTTGCAAATGCTCCTGATCTGACTCATAATCATTTGAAAAATAAATGAGTGGAGCTGTAGTGGACTAATGCTGGAGGTGAGGGGAGGAATTATTCCGGGACAGAGCCTGGATTGTGAAGACAGGATGAGAGACACAGGCACTGTCGGACTCCTGAGGAAATTCTCTGGAGTGGAGAAATCAGCCAGGCAGCTCCAGGGAAATGGCACTATGTGTTTAAAGAATCCTTGGCTAAACCACAGGGTTGATTCTTTTAGCGAGGTTAGGGATGGTGCTGTATTTTACAGTTGACATGAATGAGTTGAGCTGGTGGAATATTCCTTTGTATGCCCGGGCCATCTACAGGTAGCAACTGCAGACAGGTTCTTCAGCTCAGTTGCTGGAAAATTACTTGTGCAATTAACCATTAATGCAAAATTCTGTACATACACAAACACATAGATGTATTACTCTTGCAAAAACTTTGACTATAATGTTAGACTATTTTTTGGACAAAACAAGTTTAAATGCATTCACAGTTAATTGTGCGTGTGAGTGATTAGGAGAAAGACCATCTGTGGAGTCCAGCGGGGAAGCTGGAAATGATGAGGTCATCTTGTGTTCGGACTGTGGCGTGGGAGAGGGAACTGAAGGCTGACGCCTCTTCATTTTGTTTGACAGGACACACACTCAGTCCCCACTCATTTACTTATCTGAGCTTTATTTAATCTTAACTATCATGTTATGTTCTAGGCCTTCAGTCCCAAAAGAAAAATATACACAGTCATTCCTCTGTTCCTTAGAATAAGCTTATTTTGTTTTGTCTTTTAGGGTGATAATGTTTTAGAAACTTGCACAAAGTTGGCGTAAGCAGAGACTTGTTGGTGATCCTAATGAGAGCAGTCAGATGATTTGCTGGAGCCTGAGAAAGTTCTTTCTTTGTCCCAGCTGTGTGTGTGTGTGTTGCATCATCACAAGGCCTTGTTATCCAACCCAGCTGTGATCAACTATTGTTTCACAAGGATGAGATAAACAGTGTTTACCTCAGCCTGTAAAATACAAGTACATTTCCTTGTTTGAGACAGATAAATTAAAAATATATATTTTTTTTACACAATCTTCTAATGAACTTGCATGTGTGTTTTCCACATGTTTCTCTTCAGGTAGCCTCTCCCTGATCTGGAGCAGTAATCCCAAGAAGAAGCAGTGTGGCTTTCGTCTGCTGTTCAGTGTTGCTTAGGAAGCTTTAGCCAGCACCATGGCGTTGCCGTACAAGAAAGATCTGGACAAGTACAAGGATCTCGATGAAGATGAAATCCTCAACAAACTGTCGGCGGAGGAGCTCAAACAGCTGGAAACGGCCCTTGAGGAGATGGACCCTGAGGTCAGGAATCAGTGAGAGTTGGAAGAGCTCCAGGGCTCTTTAGTGGGAGGAAAGGGATTTATCAGAAAATGGCTTGTTTGAGGAATAAAAAAGTTCATGCACTCTTTGAACTCATAAAATCTGTTAAACTGTTTGCAACCAGAAGTAAGGGACACGCTATAGTGTTAGACCCTGGTTTTCACAGGAATTGCACCTAATTTTACCTGGTATGAACAAATAAATGCCTCTTGTCAGGTTTGTAATAAGTCTAGTGAATTGTAAAAACCTCCCACTTCACAGCTGCTGTGGTTGGAAAAATAATTTAAAAGCTGCAGCAGCTCTGTCTGCAGGCTGCCAAGTGTTTTCATGTTTATTTCTGTGTAGAACTGACTGTAGAATATAACGAAATCCCTCCCAAGACTCTGAGCATTTTATTTATATTCCATCTAGGCTGAGTGAGGCAAACCACCCTATATAGTGACCACACATGGCCCACAGGAAACACTCGGCATCAGTGGGAAAATGTTAATTCCTGGATCTCATGCCATTAAAGAGACAAAGTGAATTTTGGTGTGCGATTGCATTTGGTTTGAATAGCTGTAGTGAGCACAGGCTGACTCATACTTCTCTAGATTTCCACACATCCGTGTTCACCTCTGCCAAGCTTTTACTCACCTACAACAAATGGTCTACAACTGATTGCATTTTTATGTTACGCTTTAAAGCCATGCATCAAGTTAAACTGGTTCGCTGAATGTTTACTCCCCATTTTCAGGAGCTTGTAATTCATATTTGTTTCCTGTGTGACTCCCATACTCCTGGTGCTAACTACCACACAAACCTGAGGATGCAAAAGATATGTTGGCATTTGCTTGCAGCACTATCTGGCAGAAGTTTGTGAACATTCCAGATATTGTTTAGTTTGGAGTAGGCTGCATTTTCAACCTGCGTCTGCCAGCTTCTTAATTGTAAAAAAATGCTTTCAGAGTAGAGCAGCATGCTTTAAGAAATTTGATGCCATAGCGATGGAAGTACTGTCAGAGAGACACTCCGATGTCACAAACTGCTGTGGAGCCATACTGGAAAGCAGTATGTGTGTGTGTGTGTGTGTGTGTGTTTTGTTTTTTTTTTAATGCATGCTACTGTTTTTAGAAATGCTCACATCATTTGAATGAATAGATATTAAGTATAGAGATACATTCAAAGCTCAAAAACATGCTTTAGCATTAGCTGTCTACAGATTGAAGACTTTTAATCAGTAGTGAGTGTATTCAAGTCTTCCTCAGTCGACAGGTCTAACGTGGCTGCTCGTGTCCTCTCCACAGAATGCTCTCCTCCCAGCGGGTTTACGTCAGAAGGACCAGACGGCTAAGACAGATACAGGACCATTCGACAGGGACAGTCTGCTCAAATACCTGGAGAAGGAAGCCATGGAGTACAAGGACAGAGAGGATATAGTGCCCTTCACTGGGGAGAAAAAAGGTGTGTTACTTTTTGTCCTGCAGCTGTCCCCAGTGGAGCGCCATACAGTGCTCAAAGAGAGTCATTTCAAGGGGGTTAACAAATTCCAAAGGATTCAAAATCAAAATTTAGATGGTTGGGAAAGATCTGTTCACTTAAGTCTTACAGTTTGGTGATGAGGCAGATGCTAGAAGAAAGATTCCTTCTCTGTTGCTGTAATTGCTTTCTTTGTTTCCACCCAATTTTAAGAGGTTTAAAATAAAAAAAACTTAACTAAGGTTCTTAGGATGGAGGAGGTTTAACAGAATAGAACACATTTCCTTTATTGGGATAGCACATGGTACAACAAAATAAAACGGCAGTCCTATCAGTGCATTCATAAAATGTGACATAAAAAAAGAAAGTACAGTAAGAAATGTGCAAATATAAAAATCTAGTAGAAAAATCCTACATACAAGAGTAGTCTATGAAAACAATGATATAGTGTGTTGTTGTTGTAAGGATAGCTTATTTGGTGAATTAAGAACTACAAAAACTGTAGTAGAACTGATGTTGCACTTCTGGAGATTGCACATTGCTGAACATATATGAAAATGTAATGACCTAAAGTTGTGCAGAAAGTGCATGCAAGGTCCTGCTGTATGTAAACATGTTTAGGTTCAGTATGTAAATACAAGATGCATATGAGAAGAAGGTGCCAAGCTGTAGGTATTTTCAGAATCCCAAATGTATTCAGTAAATATTTAAAAAACCATTTAAGACATTTATGACTTGTGATTTTGGGCTACATAAATCTTGACTTTGATTACACATGATTTATATTTTATTTTTATTGGGCCTTTTTCTTTAATAAAAAAAAAACAAAAAACCTCAATGCTTACAGGGAGAAGAAGATGCTGATTTCCAATTGAGAAAAGCTTTGTAGTTGAAATGATCACAGAGAAATTCTGTTTTTGATGGTATTTTTTGTGGAGCATTAGTAACATCAATGATGTGGTTATAAAATGGTAGTATTGTGTTTATCAGGGGTTAGAGAGCCAAGTTGTGCCAGCGTGTGTGTATCAGCAGGACAAACACGGCAGTAATTACCGTTCTGCTGTCTTTGCAGGTATTATTAATGCATGTCTGGTCTTATGCAACATACAGCAGTGTGGGGGAGGTGTGTTTGCACCAGGGGATCGGAGGCAGGGAGTGTCAAAGGAGGAGGCAACTTTAGGATTTAATGTCTGGACACTATGTTTTTATTGATGTTAGTCAGTAGGTTTGTTTATTTTGATGTTGGCTCAGTCTCTAGAGATGGGTTAACCTTGACTCGATTTGCTTAAAGCTCAGGCGTTTTATTTTACAAGAAGCAATGCAAATCTGAGATTAAAGCCTTTGAATGGGAGGTGATTTCGTATGACACAGATAATGTGTTTGGCTTTCCTCAGTAATTTAAATCAATGAACACGTAGCATTGTGGCTCACCAGCTGTGGACCTTGTGCTCATGTCTTAGCTATACAATTATTTCGCAGCCATTAAAGCTGGTTATTCTAATATTTCCAGTTATATAAGTGGGCTTTTTAACAGGCAGCTGTTCCTGTAGTACGGGCATTGAAGAAGCAATAAGGCATCGCATGTGGGATGCATCATCACAACAGTGTGTAATATCAGGAAGTGACCGAGGGGGGAATGTACTTGTCAGAGCGTTCTTGAGCTTTTGTCACAACACATTAGATGTTGAGCAGGAATTTCCCCAGAAGAGGTGCAATAAACGCCCACTGCTGAACCAGACGGGATTAATGTTTCTCAGGGAAACCTATTGTGTTCAAACAGGGTATTTGAGACATACTTGTGGTACTTTTTAGAAGAGACAAAGATGACTTTTTTATGTGACAACATGACAGGAAAACAACATTACTGGGGAGAAATTCTTTTCCAAAGGAAGGAATTCCTTTTGTTGGAATCTCTAGAGAGCTGAAAGCTGCTCCCTCATTGGAGAGGAAATATGGAACTGACATCTGCCCCTGACCTAACCGTGGCCTGTTAGAAATCATGCTCCATCTGTGTGTGAGTGTGTGTGTGTGTGTGTGTGTGTGTGTGTGTGTCTATGACGACATGGAAAACTCACATTACCGTGGCGGTTCTGTGGAATGTGGCTGATTCTCTTTCCCTTGTTATACTCACCCCCTGCTGTTTAATAATGTGGCCACGAGTGTGTTTGTCTCTTGTTTCACTAACACACACAATTTCAGGGGAAAAACAGCCTGCTTAAATGCCATGGCAACCACTGCAACCCTGCTCTGACTTAAATTCATTGTATCGGGTCAGTCCTTCTTAATATATTTCAATAATCTTCTTTTTTTAATGCTTGTTCTTTCTGTTCGTCCTTGATTTGCTGTAGGGTTTGGCAGCATTATTAACTTTGGTGATGATGATGAAAGCTCATAATCTGTAGAAAAGAAAGAAACATAGTATTATTGTATTTTGGAAGATGAACACTATTGGTATTTAGTCTCAGAGCAAAACAATTTTACTTAAAGCATTTTGGTTCCAGCCTGATAAACACTGTGTTTGTTGAGGTTACAGCTGAAGGTGTGGCTGTTTCAGAAGTGAAAACACTCAGCTGCTCTGCACCACGTGTGTCTAGTTTTCTTAAGAATTGCTTTCACGGTTGTCGCATTAGGCATCCATGTACAGCAAGAAAATATACTGATGTAATGCTGGGAGGCCAGTAAATCGGTTACTGTGGACTTACTGCACAAGATGTAATCATGGTGCTCAAGCTTTTTCCTGTAAGGTGAATGTTTGAAGTGTGTCCCATAGACATTTTCTTCATAAATGATAAGAATTAAAAATGAAAAACATATTTGTAAGCCGTTTTGTTAATTGGGGGTTTATTTACTTAAGCATAATAGACATTTTTTGTTCAAAAAGATGGTCAGAAATAGCAGGATATGCAACGGTTTTTCTCAAATAAGGTGTCTCAGACTGAAATAGCCATGGCTGCCCCTCATTTTTGGAACAGTTTACAGCCTCTTGAAACTTCTCGAGTTGCTGGTTAAGCCCCACCTCTTTTTTGGCGTTTGATTGGAAGTAGTGCTTGACACCCTCACTTCTTATTGTGTTGTATCTATTCTTATTCAAATTTGTCTTTTTGTCATGTTGTTTTATTATCTTTTTTTGGCTTTCTATTTTAACCACACAGCACTTTAGTCCAACTCCAATAGTTTTAAATGTGCTTCATCAATAACTTTGACTTTAACACAGACTCGATTCAGTTTAGAGGATTATTCTGCTTTATCACAGTCGATTTATTGCTCCATATTCCCACTTTTATTGCTACATATCTGTCATTACCTCACCAAGGCCACCGCTGTGATCTGGTATTGAGATGACCAAACCTGCAGATCAGCCGAAATTATTTGGAAGCGTAAGCAAAGGCCAAGAGTTGATTTCAAACACCAGTGAGTTTGCAAAACAATTTACTGGTTCAGTTGACCCATTCTATTGCTCTTGTTGTGTGTAATGTGCACAGTTTTCCCTTTTGCAATGAGGGATTAATTACACTGACATTTTGGGTGTCCTCAATGTAGTTTTCACTTCTAAATGCTGTAGTTAGGAAGTCATGGTTTCGCTGTGTCTTTGTAGATGATCAGTTAGTTTTTGTTTTTGTTTTTGTTTTTTTTAGAGTGGAGCTCAAATATTCAAGGGAGGTGACATTGACAAAATGCATTTTTCTGTGCAATGACAAAATCTGCTGCACTACCTAAATAAAGTGCAGTTTGTTTTACATTATTGTTGTACAATGTATATTTTCCAAGGGTTCAGGCTGTTCAGCCCTTTGCAAGTTACAGTCTATTATATACAGTATTATCAGTGCCTGTCTGCTTTGATTCTGTTGTTGCTTTAGCATGTCACATCCGAATGTGATTTCCTCATTCAGTTATGCTGTTATGTTCCTACGAGATCACACAGATGACAAGACTTCAGGGTGCCGGGCTTTTGGCCCAAGCTTCCCTCATTTCTGACGGGTTAAATGTCGCTCCAGAGGGACTGGCACAGGATGCTGCCTGATGACTGTATTTACTGTTTGCTCGCTCTCAGGAAGTGCCAGAGCCCCCACGAGGGAGCAGTTTGAACAGTTTGAGTGGTCTGACTGACTTAAGAGGGGGAGGCCTGTTCTTTGGGTGTTTTTGTTCAGGGAGACAGGCATATCGAGAGGCAGCAAATGGCACCCACTGGATGGTCTCTCTGTCCAGTGCAAGTGTTTGTTGCCCCAGCAGTGCAGTTTAGATTAGACTCAAGTCATTGTTCCGTGACTTCCTTTGCGCTTTCCATTTCTTCCCTCTGATGGGTTACTATGGCAATACCATAGCTGTCAAACAGTCGTGGCTGGACCGAGTTCAGCTAATGTGAAGCACTGATGGCTGGTAATGCTGTGTAAAACAGCAGGAGGCCCAGACTTTAAACAACACACTTCTGTTGCTCAGACCTCAGATTGTCTTTACAAAAACATTACCAATATTATAAGAAACAAGAATTTCAATTGCATTTAAAAAAAAAAATACCATGTTCAATTACAATTAAACCAGTAAGAGAAAATAAGATTTGATCACTTTATCAGTGCAGATTTTTGATCTACTGCATGTAAAAAAAGAAATCTGCATTATTTATTTTAGTGTGGCACAATGTTGAAAAAAAACTTATGAAAGTAAAGCCCAAGAGACAGTAGTGATAGAACCAAAGTTTAGCTGTCTGATATCAGAGAAAAAAGTTAAATGTGCAGAGACTCAATAAACAAGCCCTGATTAGTGTGGGTCAAGTGCTGTCGGAAAGTCTTTATGTTTTGTAGTTATTTTATTTTGATACCTGCTCATCTGTAGCGAGACCGAAGTGAAAGTAAGTGCTAAATGCGTGCTATAGTGTAAATATGGCTTTGATAACCTGTTTAGACATTGTTTAAATATACTATCGTCCTATTCTGTGTTTAATGTCAGTTTGAGTGCTTCTAAGTATATTTTTGTAGTTAATTGGGTACACGTGACTGTGTATTAAGCCCTTGTTAGAGTGTGAAACTGTATTCTGCCTTTAAGATATATTTCTGAACATAAGTGTGTTTATTATTTGTATAGCTGGTATTTTCTTGTAGACACGCACACTCACAACACTTGGCATTCATGCAGCCTTAACGGCAGGAGAACACAAATGTTTTTTGGAGAATAACAAGTCACATTAACCAACAGTTGAACTTTTTTGTTTTTTTATAGAAATGGGAGGTTGTGTAACATCTCATAAAACAGTCACCCGCCTGCCTGTACCTGTTTCTTCTGTCTTTGTGGTAATGTCGTCTGCCCAATTTTTTTTTTTTTTTTTTTTTTTTTTAGGGCTGAATTATCTCCTTTAAGTTTAGAACCTGACCACAATCCTTCTGTCTTTGTTTGTCCATAGGTAAAGTATTTGTTCCGAAGCAGAAACCAATAGAAACACGCCAGGAGGAAGTCACAACCCTTGATCCAGAATTAGAAGAAGCTCTGTCCAGTGCCACAGAGACAGAACTCGGTGATCTAGCAGGTAAGAATGAATACATACCTTTGAGAAAGTTAAGATGTCTTCATTAACAAGCATAACTCTGTAGGAGGCTGAGCTCAGTCTTTGCTGTGACAGTAAAACACAAGCTCCTTTCATGTCATTCCCATGGCTTCGACTTTTACTGTGTGCGTTGATAGGGGGAATGAAAAGGCTCACCTAACAAAACAACACCACTTGTCTGCTGTGCTGTGTAGATTTAGTTACTGTTATTCACACTGAGCACTGGAAAACACGTGCTGGTTCCCTGCCACAGCTGCTCATTCTGTGATTTGCTTTGGTTTTCAGCAATCCTGGGTGTTCACACACTGGTCACCAGTAGTCAGACATATGAGAGAACTGGATCTAAAGAGTCTTACAACAGTGAGTATGATTGGCAATTTGATCAGTTAAATTTGGTAATTAAAAAAAAAAAGTCCCAAAAGGATCAAGATCTTCACCTCTGCCTGTGTGTTTTCTAGATGTGATCAAAGGGGAAAAGATGAACCCAGTGTTTGACGAGCCACCCAATCCCACCAATGTAGAAGAAACTCTGCAGAGGATAAAAAGCAACGACAGCTCCCTAACAGAGGTCAACCTCAACAACATCAAGGTAAACGTAAACACAAGCTTTCATGGTTGTACAACTATGCTTGCTTCTGGTAAAGGAAGTAGCAAAGATACCAGCCTGGTGGATGCAGAAGATGCTGCTCAGATTAAGGAGAATGACATAACATAAGGTGCACATGGAGTTAAATACACTGGCCTAGGCTGCATTAACAAAATAAATGCTCAAAAATCAAATCCTGACTTCCCTGTGCTCTCTAAAACAAAAGTACCAAAGTAGTAGCACCCTTGTTCAGTGTCTAACACTTCTTTTGCAAACTACAAATTGCTTTCACCTAAAAGGAAGTCCCTGAGCTAGTCCAAACCCTCTTTGAACTAGTGTCTCAAATTCACAGTTTTCTCAACACAAAAAACATGGAGACGAGCTGCACGCTATGCACAAGCTGACGAACTGGCGGTGCTTTTAAGGACAGGTGTGCAGGTGGATGTGGCTAGTGGAAGTGGTTTGCAGTTCTGGTCCAATCTGGCGAGCAGAGGGTCTAGAAATTTACATACAAGCTAAAAATAGTTACCACCATAAAAGGGAGAAGAAGCACAACAGCCCAGGGCCCTAAGAGTGTCCGTGTGTGTAAATCCCAGCACCAAAGTCATTTAAACTTTGTTTTTCCCCTCAGAACATTCCAATTCCCACGCTGAAGGACTTCGCCAAAGCCATGGAGAAGAACACGCAAGTCAAGAAGTTCAGCCTGGCAGCAACGCGGAGTAACGACCCGATAGCTGTGGTAAGATGGGAAGGATTTGTGTTTATAAATTGCTTTGTCGACACCTGACAACACACAAATTGATGCTACATTTGCTTTGTTTTTCCCCCCTTCTCCTTCTTTCTTAGGCGTTCAGTGAAATGCTGCGAGAGAACAAGACGCTGCGCAGTTTGAATCTGGAGTCTAACTTCATCACCGGGGCGGGCGTGCAGGCTTTGGTAGATGCATTGCGAGATAATGACACACTCACAGAGATCAAGATAGACAACCAGGTACAATTATAATTATATAGAATTCCATTTTTAAATTTTTTAATATTTATTCTTGTTCATTTGTTTATTTTTGTTTCTGTCATCACTGCAGGGACTTTATGACCGTGTAAGCCTGTGCACTTTTTTTAAATACAGGGGTTTCATGCAGCCTAAAGTAGTTGGAAATGTTTGTATTTCGTGGTATGCAGTTGAAGAAAATGCCAATCAACACAAACCACTGCCTGAAAAAACACCCATAAAAGACTAGTTGAGAGTTTCCAGTAGTGGAAAAAAAGATAAACCGAGTCCATGTGGTCCGACCCTGAGTGTTAGTCTTTTCTGACATGAACCACAGTGAAGCTGTGACACTGATGTACAGATGTTGACCTCTGTGTAATTGTGTGTGTGCATCAGAGGCAGCAGCTGGGTACGACCATAGAGATGGAGATAGCTAAAATGTTGGAGGAGAACAACAGCATAGTGAAGTTCGGCTACCACTTCACCCAGCAAGGACCTCGATCCAGAGCCGCCGCAGCTATCACCAAGAACAACGACCTGGGTATGCCGCACACACAACAATTTGAGCTGTGTTTAAACTTGCAAAAAATCTGAGTGAGTTATTGCCTAATCATATTGCCTTCCACCTGCTGTCTGTTTTTTATGGGAAAGTTATGACATACTGTAGTGACGTACCAAGCTGAAACATCTGTTCAGTTTCTTACTCCGTGATATATCAAGAAATCTGCTCTCTCTTATAGCTCCTCCTGCTGTCAGAGCTGCACAGGTCTGATGCATGGGTGTGGCTCCCAAGTGTGTCAATGCATCAATAATAACAGAGATTTCTTTCACAGCGTTTGACTGGAGTACTCACCGCATTAACAGTATGAATGTTGACGTCGTGTGAGCTTTGAGAGTGACGACGTCTCACTTCTGGTTTTCTGTACACGCTGACACACGCCGTTGAGATAGGCGTAAACTTTGACCGCATAGCTCAACATGACTCATGTCTTCTTGATAAACTAACAGGCCTGTGAAGGTTAAAGGTGGTTTTGATTCGCATTTTTCTTCTCTCCAGTCCGCAGGAGGCGAGTGGAAGGCGACCTGTAGGGACGTAGCCCAGCCTGTCTCCCAGCCAATTGTGTTTTTCATCTCATCGCGTGGAATAATTTCAGCCAATGCCCTGGTCTCATCTCACTGTGTGGAAACTTTAGTCTTGTGCCAAACTACGGGGCAAGGCGCGCAAAAACCAGAACATACATCTGAGAAGAAGGGAAATAACTGGAATTGCCCTCTCCTATACACATGTTCATACTTATGTTTATTATGATGTTGTTTTTGAAGGTGTAAATCTCATTAGTTTTTAGTCATTTCATTTCAGCTGCTCCTTTTTTTTTGAGCCTTTATATTGCCTGTCCAGACTTTTTACTTGCTTTTTTTCCCCTTTTCTCCTTTTATACAATGTTATAATCATGCAAACTAATCATAAACTAAGTAACAGGAACAACAGTAACAGCTTTGTAAAAAAAACAGTAACTAGCGATTGAGAAACCCCTGTGTCCTGTATTCTGATGGTTTTCTATCGAGGTTGAAACTTAATGTGGGATTTCTGTATCGAACCAGAACTGGAGTTTGTCATTCGTACGATGGGGGTAGCTCTCAAGTTGATGCCTGGACTTGAAAGTGATGTGATTCAAGGCCAGGCCAGTCTGCTGGGAGCAGAACGGTTATAGCGTAGCCATGACGATTAGCCTATAAACCTTGTATGACTGTACAGATGTCTGTTTCCATGTAAAAACCAGCAGTAATGACTCTTGGCTCTGACGTCTCTGAGCAAATTGCTGTTTTTCATTGCATGAGCAGTGTGGTTTTCAGGCGTTGTTTATTGGAGTTGCCTTGTAAAGCCAGCATGACTGTTTGGTGTGTGCAAGAAGTTCTGGTTAGTTAGAGCCTGATACTGTAGTCATCCTAAAACAAGATGCTTGACCATGTTCAGTCTGCTAATGACAGTTCTATACTGTTTGCTCACTCCCTCGAAAATATATACTGTAACCCTCAGTGCATCTTATTTTGTTATTGCTTTACTGTTTTATTCCAACTAAAGTCTTGTTTTGATACTGTTCAGACTCTGATGGTCACTTTAATCTGCTCACATGAAATTCTGATTAAGTTTTGATAGTTTGGACCAAGTAAAAGTCAGATTGTACTGTAAAAGGAACATGACATCAGCCGGAGTCTAGGCTGAAAAAGGCTTTGATCTGCTCTTACGAATGATGTCTGCTCAACACACTGAGTTTCTCTGTTGCTTAACCATGCCAAAGACTAACACATGCAGTGCTTCAAGTATCAATATTGGACTTAATGGTTATTGGTAGGAAAGGAGACATTTTTAGATCATGCTATGCCATTGAACATATATATATATTTTCTTTTCAGTGGGCTGTTCATAGCCAAATGTTCATCAAGTAGTTGAGTGAGATGCGAGGAAGAGCTGGCAAACGATTTGTGTGAAACTTACTTCTCAGGTTGCGGCTGCTTGTGAAATGTTTCTTTGAACTATGGCTCCCTAATGAAAGTCTTAAAATTAACTTCTCTTCACACCGACTCTTTCAACAGTAGCATGTCATTTATTATGTAACACGGTTTGTTGAGTACACTGACCTGCTTGAGATGGTTAGAACAGGACTAATTCAGGGGTTACTTGAAACCTGTATATACTGTTTATGTGTAATAGGAACAATATGCTGGCATGAAGTCATCACTCGTGAACATCATGTTTCTATTGACCAAAAATGTTCTTCCATCAGCCTCACATTCCTTCGGACAAGAGTTGTACTTTGGGTTTTTATATCTGTGTACGTTTTCCACAAACATATCTGCTAGTAATTTCTCCTTGGAAGTTTTTGTTTTTACATTACTGTATTTTTTCTGGTGGACAGTCGGCTAAAGCGGTAAACTGCTTCTTTGCTTGGGCTTGTTAATAATAATCTGTGATTCATAATATGTATATTAATTGTAAAATGCCATCTCAAATTCAAAGTGTACACACAAACACACACACACACACACACACACACACATACACACATACACACACATATTGCCATGTGTGTACCACATAAATCTACACGAGTCACTGCTGAGATTTTTTTGTACCTTAAAACAAAAACCCAGGTGTTAACACAAGGATTATGTATTATTTTAAAACCACAGGACTGGTAAAACGCACTGCTGAATATAAGACATCTTAAACAATAAATGTTTTTACATACTGTGTGCCCCTGTTTAGTCTTTTTTTTTTTTTTAAATATATATGCTCCTTAGCATGGCATACATTCTATATTACAGAATTTGAAGGGAGCCCTAAAATGTATTGGATGTCTCGTGAATATTCATAATTCTGTCCGACATTTTGGAGCAGATGTTTTCATCTATTGAGCGCCTGATTAAAGCAGCAGCCGATGACATATGAGCTCCTCCTGCAGCCGTATGCACTCCAGTTCAAAGGTGGGATTTCCATGAGATCACGAAGCACAGAAATAAATGATGTTGTAGTTTTGACTATTTGCTTTGGCCAACACCTGAGAAAAAGTAGATTTAATTATCGCAAATAGCATAGAGATGAGGTGTTTTTTTTTTATTTTTTATTGAGCAATAAACACAGAAAACAAAGAGAAGATGAGCTATATCACAAAATAATGACACAAAATGCACTCAAGACAGATGAAGAAGAATGTGGAGAAGATGTGGATGTTAAGATAATGCAATCTACTTACATGTTTTTTTGATTTAGTAAAACTTCTAACAAATTTCATAAAGACTGATTAAATGCAAATTACGCAGGTAAGAAAAGAGAGTGGCAGCTTTGTGATTTTATAGTTCTTTTATGGTCAAGTTCAGGTAAAGTTTGATGACAACTATCCACGATTGGTTGCAAATGGTAATAAGATGTGTTTTAATTGCTTCATTTTAGATTTTAATAATCAGTTTTTGTTACATAAAAGCCTATATTTGATTCAGGTTTCTTTTTCCATTACAGTCTTCCTTGGAGCTCTTTCAAATCCCATCTGCGATCCTACGCTAAATTCATATGCAATGAGCAGACAGGCAGACCTGGCACATACATGCAAACTGTGACTCTGGCCTAGTTGATCTGCTATGTGGGAGGCCTTTATGCATCACATCTGTGCCTGTAAAAATACACACAGAATCCTTTTTGTCTTTGATAATCATAGTTTAATGTCTAATTAGCACAAAGCATAGCTGAGGCTGATGATACATGTCATTTGTGAGGCAGATGTTTGGTCATAAACCACTGCATGAATTAACATTTAATCTGATACTGGTGATGAGAGTAGATCACCAAAGCCAGCAAGATCTAACCTCTGGGGAACATGGTGGTTGACAGACTAACTGACATTGTCACCCTTAAGATTCATCCCACAAGCGTATTCACAAAACTTTGTGTGTAACTTCTGAATTCTAGCTTTTAGGCAGACATGCCAAATCTCAAGTTCAAAGAGCAAGTTAAGAACTGATAGATGGACCTTTTTGGTTTGGGAGGAGCTCTGGGTGGTGTACGTATGCACCCTTTAATCAGATCCAGTTTTTGAGATTGTTTGCACATGCCTGAGAGATGATGTAATGCATATGACTCCATCCCTCTCTGGGCTTCCTGTGCCAGAGTGCTGCGGTGAGCTGCTGTCAGAGAAAACTCTGCACTGCTGGCAGCAAAGTGTGGCCGGAGGGGGGAAGCGAATGACTCAAGTGTTTCCACTCTGTGAGCACAAAAAAGAACGAGAACAGCAGGTTTGTGTCATGTCTGTTAATCAGGAAAAATCTAAACTTTGAAACAGAATCTGGGAGTATAATATACAGTTGTGCTCTTATGTAAGTACAGTAAAACTCTACCCTTAGATGCTGACTATTAATAAGTGCTGCCTCCGCATGTGGAAAAAATAGAGTCTTTATTTGAGCTTGATGTTCAGAGAACCCTCTCATAAATAGGAGGCTGAGCTTAGTTTTAAGTGAAACTAAAACTGAGCTTTCATGCTGACTGCAGGGCACATGAACCCATTTCATCACAAAACTGACACTGTAGGAACCCTCTGAACCCTTGTTTTTTTTTTTGTTTTTTTTTGCTCCTGTTACATTTTTACTCCCTGTAGATTCATTTTTCTGCAATATGAAGTCCTGAACCTCTATAACACCATGGACAGAAGAAGTCAAATATGTTATAGGTGCAGTATAAGAAAATTAAAATGCCATAAATCATAAAAAAGAAACAAAGAAAGCAGAATTTCTTTGATTATTTATTTTTCAGAATTTGAAAAAGTCTGGACTCAACAAGTCCAACATTTTCCCAAGTGTCCACAGATGTTGCCAATACTGAAAAAAATGATGGCTCTACATATTATAGATATTTTACTATCTTACATTTTTAATTTGTTTCTACACTTGTCTCATGTTTGTGCGGTGGAAACATGGCCTGCAGTTCAGCTGAAACGTCTCTGAACTTTTGTCATGTGAGTATTGGCTGCAGCTAGGTCACTAATGGCTTCATTGTTGTG
The DNA here is from genome assembly GCF_000690725.1 of Stegastes partitus. Lineage (NCBI taxonomy): Eukaryota > Metazoa > Chordata > Actinopteri > Pomacentridae > Stegastes > Stegastes partitus. The sequence goes on from NW_007578346.1 coordinate 130,796, forward strand.
CTGAGGATTACAGAATTATAGAAAAAAAGTTTTACAGAATCTGATTCATATAGTTATTTTTGGTGATGTTTTAAAATGACAGATACAGAAAAAAGGGACAAAATGTTTGATAAAATACCACAGTTTTAAGGTTAAATGTGGATAACTGATAGAGCCACACATAATCCATGATTTGTTCAAGGACCTTCATTAGGATAAAAATCAAATGATTATTTATGTTTTTACAGATAAATGGTGTCATTTTGGCATTTAAAAACAAAACAAAACAAAACAAAAAACAAAACAAAACATGTCTTTCAAATCTGCCAGCAGGTTTTGGGGGTTCAGAGGGTTAAACAACAAAGCCTGGTAAAGCGGCTCATAGTGCAAAAAAACAAACCAAAAAAAACAAACATACAAAGCCATCAGAAACTGAATATGAAATGGATGATTTTTCCCTTAGTATAGTGATTAGACAGTTTTGATCAACTGTTTCATGAGGAGGTCAGGAGGTTGCATTAAGTGCTGCTGCTAACTGAACATCACTGAACTGCACAGACACAGACTTTAATGTCAGACGTGCCTCCGTGTGAATAGGATGACTAAAAAATCACAGCAGGTAGACAGTTACAGACATGTCCTTTTCATCCGTTACAAAAATGTTTGTGCTGCCACATTAGTCTGAGAACTAAACAGCATGGCTTCATGTCAGTGTTTTCTTTGCCCCCATCCTTTGCCACCAACCTTTCACACTGGACCTTTGTTCTTTGTTCAGTAAATAAGTGTGTTCACCTGCAGTTGTGTAGTTGACGACCCATCAGAAGGAGTGCTGCAATGCTATAGCCCTGCTAGCCCAGAACAACGCTGCCAGGACTCTTTCTCTCTCATGACCTCATGCGCTTGGTAAACAAAGGCTTATAGATTAAAGGGGAGGCGAGACAATGGCAGCGACACTCGTACTGTACTGTATTTACATGGACAAGCTACAGGCATCAAGCACACACTGATTACAGTGCTTCACCGCTTCTATAGGTTTATTTTAGAGGCAAGCAGGTGACAAACTAAGCTTACATCACCATTTTAGCTCAGGACAAAACACACATCATCAATAATGTTCTGCGAACCTCAGTGTGTTCCTGTTAATCTCAAAATCTGTTCATGTCCATTTTTGAGGCCCCTCAAAGTCAGAGCTGACATATTATCAGGACAATGAGGGCATTGATGGTGTCCTCCAAACACGGCCTCATACCTGACGAGGTTATGTAATCACCGAAAAACCAGCAGGCCGAGTGAGAAGAAACAAGCAACATCTGTGAGTGTGTGTTTGATCTAATCCGCCTAAGCCTGAGCGCATGCAGCTGTTTAACTAAGTGTATCCAATTATTAGGAAAAGCAGGCAGATCGCTGTTTATGCAATGATGCCAACGGTGGAGATATTTTTACTTCTCTACTAAAATTTGAGTTCAGGGACAACGTAAGAAGAGCTCTAGTGAATATAAAGTGCATCCTGTCCGAAATGTCAGCTTTAACAAGGATAGCAGGCCTCTGTGCTACAAGACAGCCAAAGTAACACTGCGGTATTCATTTGCCTCCTTTTTTTTTGTGGTAAAAATAGTGACTTAACTCAGCCTCATAACGTCAAGCACATTCTGCCAAGTGAACCTGCCAATGCAATCGCTGTTGAGAGTGGAAAAATTATTATTAGCAGCGGTATGACGCAATGAGTTGTGAGTGCAATTAAAAGAACCAATTGGGCATATTATCTGAAGGCAATTGTTCTTCAGTATCCAGAGGAGAAAGTTTTATACCACGGTTATTCGGGCCGTCTATCGGTCTTTCAGTGTTGGAAACCTTTCAAAACAGATATTTTTTTATTTAAATAAATATAATCAAAAATATATCTTTGAGTTCTGGACGCCAAAACATTCAGTTGTCAACATTTCCTTTCATGTGTTTCAAAAACTTGACTGGCGATTAACTTGCGCCATCTGGTGGTTGAAAATATGAGGTACTTGGCACATATTCAATACCACAAATGCCCAGTAGGAGTCAGAACACACTGACTTATACATTACTGTAAACATGATTGAAAGAAATCCTGTCTCATGTTGGTCATGTTTTCTGCTCTCCAACCTCATCATCCCAACATTTCTCTGTGTTGACGCACACATTAGGTTTTATGATAACCAAAAGGACGCAGTGCATCACTTAATGGTTACACAGCTACACGTAATTGGAACATAAAAAAATCACATCTGATCCACAGTGTAGTTTATTTTCCTCCAATGATAAAAGACTAAAATTAACTTCAGTCCCTCACAGCACCATTAAGCTTTAACCTGAAGTCCTCCAGGTTCAATCAAACTTGGCCTACTGCCTCCTTAAAGATGATAAACTGATAGCAGGAGTGATATTGCACTGATGGCAATATCCTCTCCCCTGTAGGTGCAGCTGGTGCAGCAGGAGACGGCTGGAGAGATTGTTGTCATGGTTACATTGTGACGGACGACTCGCCGCTGTGGCTTCTCCTCCCTCTTTTTTTTTTTTTTTTTTAGTCTTGTCTTTGTTTCCTTTGGGGTTTTTTTTTGTGTCCGCAAGAGAAAGACAGAGAAGGAGGGCGGAGCAATGGAAGTGAAGTAATCTGATTCTTGCTGTGGGTCAGTCTGCCAGTACAATCTGCTGTTTTGACTTCTAACTCACTTGATATTTTAAAAACAATGAACATTTTAAGAAAGTATAGGATTATTTTAAGATTTTTGCATTCACAAAAAACTTCTCCTTGCCGTAACATAATCAGACCTGTGCCCATGTGCACTGAATGAATCAAGGTGTAGAGCAAACGTGACGTGAATAAAGGACTGCATGCTGCTCGATGTGGAAAAAAAAAAGTGTCATCTCGTACTGAGACCATCATGTATAATTAATGCACTTAGCTCCCTCATCCTGGTCTCTCTTTGTACTCTTACATAAGTTTAATGACCTGATTTCCATCAGAAAATGTCAGATGGCGAGATTACCGCTGCATCATCTATAACCAAGAGAGACTAATTGAATAAATTACTCATGTAGAGATCGTGAATCCACCTGTTGCATCCTGGTATTTGTTCCTCAGTGAATCAGATTTCATGGAGGTTTGTTCTGTGCATCCCAGAGTAGCACCTGCAGCCTTTGTGTTTCTGTTAAATAACACATTACTACCTATCACGACCACCACATTTAAATCACTTGATATGTTCATAATATTTGCACCATCGATGTTTTCTTCTGAGTATACTTTATTTGTTTTAGTGAGTTGCTAACATCCCGACACAGTGATTTAGAAAGAACAAATATCTTTAGAGAATTTTAAAGTTTTTGAATAACCACGAGCCATACAGAGTGCACAGACGACAGGGACAGGAGGCAGTAATGGATGCACAATAAGAAGAGTGCTGTCCTTCACAAGTTCACTGACTGGCTAGCACATAACTGCATTATTTAACTGGGATTTATCTTGTTGTTCTTTTATGGTTTCTCAAATGATTAACTGGCCTTCTGCTTAATTTACAGCACGCAAAGTTCTCAAACATAAGTCACTGGGCTTCTCTGAGAAGTCAGAAATTAATTAAGTAACTAACATTCAACCACTAAAACATTTTTTTCAGTTCAGGAATGCGAGTAAATAACTATAATCTGACATCTTAATCAAGAAATAATAATTTGTTTTACTATTTTTCAGTTTTTTTGTAAAACAGTAAATTTGAAAATTCATGGATAACAATAAAAATGATATTTTAGCATGAAAAATATCATTTTGATGAAAGAGCTTCTACCTGCTGGTGTATTACCCATTATAGAAACATAACCATGATTTTTGCAATTACCAAAGCTGTTAATTTAGGGCAGCTGTGGCATAAACCTTATACTGGATAATGGTCTAATAAATTTGTTAAGCACTGTATATTCCAGAATTATAGGCTATGATTACACTTTTACGATGAAACTAAGGAATTTAATTAAAAAGCTTACTCAGTGTAGTGTAAATGGATTATGGAAACCCTACAGATAACCCTAACCCTTTAAAATAAAGATTAGTATCCTATTTTTGTCAATATAATGGGTTGTTCTAGTTTGGTGTATGAACAGTCAATTCCTCATTTGGCAGATTTTATGATTTCCCATCTTGGGAAAACCCCTAATATATTTTTATAGCTTCTCAGCCATGTGGTGATACTGGAAAAAACACATTGGTGGTTGGTCATGAGACTGTAAACCAGATTATACACACCATCCAACAGCAGCAGTGGCTCCAGATGTCACAGGCGGCAGTTAGTGGTTACAGAGACCTGCTGAATTTCGCCACTTGGTGTCAAAGTGTACTGGTTATCCTTCCTCATTATGTGTTTTTTTTTTTTTTTGTCGTCGTGTACTCGTGATGCATAGCCCATAAGTTAATGAGATATGCTCCTCTCCTCCTGTGCCCTCAGATGCTCCTGCTCTTGGTGTTGGTGGGTGGTTCTGGCCCAAAGCCCTCTCAGATGAAGCAGTCCTTCTGCAACCTGTTTTCTGTTTTGCTTCCCTTTGAGGATGAAGATCTTGTCTAATTTTCGGGGGTTTTGTTTGTTAGGTTTGTGTTAGCTTAGCTGGGGAAGCTCTGAAACTCACAGTCTTGAGCATGGTTGGCCTAGAATCCCTCCACCATTTTGTTCATTTTTTGTTCTTATAATTTTGATTAGAATTTGTCATTATTTTAAAATAAAAACTTGTATATATTGGATCTCAGGTATGGCATCCTCTCTAGATGTTGCTTGTCACTAGCTAAAGCCAAGTTTGTTTTCTGTGCGTGGCTGTGACAATTATATAAGTCAACCTTGGACTTATGACCTAGTGTTCTTTCATTGTAGCTGTCAAATGGGGGCCTTTTTTCTGCTGTTTTATCAGTGTGGAGTTTGTGTGTGCATATGTTCTCCCTGTGCCTGTGTGAGATTTCTCCAGGTGTTTCACTTATTGTAAATATAAACTGGCTGTAGGCAACACATTTGCAGTTACTTCAAATACAAAGTTCCTTTCTTCACAGTGGTCCTGATTTCCTGAGAGTCTGAGCGTCTCGAGCCTAGTTTCATTTTCTCATCGTCTAAGCAGAAACAAACAAAATGTGAACCCACAGTTCCATTTCCATACTCAAGTTGCACATGAACTGCACTTTGTTGTTGCTTCACAGTCTTAAGAATGCCTGTTTTTTAAATGTTTTTTTTTTGTAATGACAAATTAACTTTTAGATTCCTAGATTAGGAGTAGGAGTAAGCCATTTTTAAGAAAATATACGACTTTGATTTTCCAGCTGAAACTGCAATTGTGATTTGATATTGTGCTATACGTTTTTAATCAAACTTCAGTTTCAGTATTCACTGTATGATCGATATAAAATGGGATTAATAATTCCCATGAGACACAATCAAAGTGCAACCGTGATACAGGAGGATAGCATGAATGTAATCCCTGGGTCAAACATGCAGACTTTCATATATCCTAAATTAAAGTCTTTTGCCACAGGAAGGCTGGGATCCTCCTGCTATTGGCTGTAGCAGAACCTAATTGGCAATCTGTGATAGGGATCAACAAATATAGGCTTTTCAGGGCCATTATCTATTACTGGTTATCAAGAAAACCTGATAACCAATGTTTGGGAACATTTCTCACACATTTCTCTGTTCTATCGCTTTTATTGCCAACTAAACCCCATATCCTAAAACATTATTTGTTCTTACTTTCTAGGGGGTAATCTGTGACAGTGTCCTAATTTAGCCTCTCGCCATTAGCCAGCCATTAGCGTAGTCTTTGCCACTGTGAAAGTAACTCATTTCTTGGTTTAAGGCAACAGCTTGTGTTTCTTGTTCAGTTTTTTGGGTTGTGTCTCTGCTACAGAATCACTGCTGAGACCATAGGGGGACTACAGACAGAGAGGGGTGGCTGTATCGGACCCAATAATTGGTAAAATGCCAAATATTGAGCATGATAATCAGCTAGCACTTCAGTGGCAGCCCCTGTGTCAGGAAAAAAATAAATAAAAAATTAGATTGCCACTTTGGTGCCACTACCTGCCAGAGTGATTAACAAATGTAAACTTATTTGTAGCTGCTTTAGCATCAATACAAATTAAAATACTGTTTCATATTTTAGTTTCCTTTGTTTCCTCTCTCTTTTTTATTGCTAGCAGTAACTCTTTTTTGTCAAGTGAGCTAACCAATAGATCGTCTATGCTGAACAACACAGGGATGCTACATATCCAAAGTTCGCAAAGTTTGGTCTATTTTATAAGAGAAGCAAGAATATAAATTGACATCAGTCTATTCTAAAATATTTATAGTTAATGGTAAATTATTTTAATGTTTGTAATTTCTTGTTTGTATTATTGTGATTTTTGTTTAAGTGTAACCGGAAATTGAATTATTGTCCTTCCTGCATTACGTTCTGACGTCTTTACGTTCTTACGTCTTTACGTCAACGTAACGGATCTATGACAAAGCGAGCTGTGCGGTAGCCGTACCCTAAACATGTCTCTGCTCCCCCGGGCTCACTGGCTCCATATGACCCGAGATGGGAACCTCCCCGCCACCTAAATCAGCGATTCACTTTACTGCAGCGACTCAACAGGAGCGTTAAAGCAAACAGAAGCTGTCGGGCTGTTTATTTATTCAAGAGAAGATGGCGGAGTTCTCGCCCGTCCTGCCGATGCGGGATGGAGGAGGACGATTTGCCCAGCCCATCTTCCCTCGGTCCAGGTCCGGTTCCGAATCAGAGAGCGAACTGTCCCAGAGCCTGGCCCGGACCAAGATCCGCTCGTACGGAAGCACAGCCAGCGTCACGGCCTCTCTGGGGGAGAAATACATAGAGCATCGGGTTACAGACAGTGATACTCTGCAAGGGATTGCTCTCAAATACGGAGTTACGGTAAGATAGTTCAACCACAGCAGTGTGAGTTAGAGATAATAATGTCGTGTAAAAATCAGCGGTAAAACATTTAATCAGTCATCACAGATAGGAGCAAACACAACATCACTGCAGGCTGCTTCCAAGTGAACTCGTAGTGTTCATTGATGCGTCACCTCTCTATGTTAAGATCAAGAAGTGGACTTGGAAACCTGAGCAGTCAGTATTATACTGGTGTTGCACCTGTTTAACATAGTTGTCTCTGCACCCAAAGGCCTACAGGAAGGAGCAATGATCCAGAACGTTACAACTGCTTCTGTACTTCCCTTCACCTATGGGGGATTTTCGCAACTTCTTGATTTTGCTTTCACCTCCACTGCCAACCCCAGAGGCTCTGATAGTTTTGAGAACATACCAAAATACACTGTGCCAATCATGATGGCAACAAACAAATGTGAGAAGTTAGTGGTTTTACTTTGGAGGATTTAGAATTCCAAGTCATACCCTTGCACACAACATTCAAAGCCAAAGCATCCCAGACGGGGGAGCAAAAGTGGAGAGTTTGTAAAGTTTGCATGTATACCTCACGAGCAAAGGTTTCATTATCAATTGGGCAAAGTGGCTGATATCTCCAGAAATTTCAAATCAGTTTGACACACAACTTGATTAATGACGAATTTGCACCACAAAAACAAACTCCTGCCTCTTCAATCCTACAGGTACCCACTAGGGATTGATAATAACTGCAAAAATAGTCTACCTTCCACTTTATTCTACTTTCTCCTGTGTTAAATTTTCAGTAGTTCTCTGCAGTCAGTCCCACACTTATGATTGCGTGGATACAACTTTAACAAAGAACCAAAGTACAATCAAAACAACCTCGAATGAAATGTTAGTTTCTTTGCACACTTTCAATTTTAAAACACTGAATATATTATGATTAAACAGCTGCTAACAAACCCAGTCTGATCTCAAAGTGTGCATTTAGTGTCAGTGGAGAATTTGTGTCCAAAAATGGTGTAAATGGGAGAATTTTTTTCCCATCAGGAATGCATGTATAAAGTAAAAAGTTTGTATTCCTTGCAGGCCGCCATGTGTAAAAATAAATATAACAGTGATAAGAGTTCAGAAGAGGATCCGGTCCTCAAGCCCATGCTATCAGAACAAGGAAGTTGGTCAGTCATAGTAACTAATTTTAACATGTTTTTTTTTTTTGCTGTTATATTCTAGATGGAGCAAATCAAGAGAGCCAATAAGCTGTTCAGCAACGACTGCATCTTCTTGAGGAACAGCCTCAACATCCCTGTGGTTTCGGAGAAGCGCTCCATATTTAATGGACTGTCTCTGGAGTCTCCTGATGGGGACGGCGAAACAGCATACCAGGACGTAGATGCACCCTGCATTGTGACGCAGGACATTGAGGGACCCACGCCGCCCTCTTCTCCGCCCCCTGAGGACTCCAAACCTCCACAGCCCCAGCCTCAACCAGAGGAGCTGTCAGCCAAAGACTTCTTACACAGACTAGACTTGCAAATTAAACAGTCAAAGCAGGCTGCTCGCAGGCTCAAAGAAGAGGAAGTAAGGTGAGGTGTTAATAACCCCCAGCCAATGGCCGCTTCTTCTTTTCTGTGTTGATGATTGCAATCTTTCAAACCAGACTGTAAACACTTGTTGCCAATAGTAGTCTTTTTAATTTCCACTGCATCAAAATACTTCACCGGAACCATGTCTTCTCTGATGTCCCAGGCAGACTTATGTTTGGTGAACATAGCATCCAGTTAAATGGTGTTTATTCTCAGTGTGAAGGCTAACTTTTGCCTCACGGATACCTGCCATCAGAAATTTACAGTTTATTATTAGACAATGAATAATCTCAAACGAGTATTTTTTTTTTTTACCTGCCAAAACTTTCGCATAGTCGTCAGGCTGCATTTACGAATTTGCTGAAATAAAGTTCAGATAGGCATGTTCAGATAAGTATAAAAAACACCAGACAGGTCTAATAAAACTGAGATAGGCATAAGAAAGCCCAGATATGTATGTTTAGATTGGTCAAATAAAGTCCAAAGGGCCAAAACAAATTTAGATAAGCAAAATAAAGGCCACAGAATAAACTCCAGATAGGAGTTTATTTAGAATAAACTCCAGATAGGTCCAATAAAGTCCAAATAGGTAAGTCCAGATATCTCTAATAAATACCAGATAGGTATAATTAAGTCCAGATATCGCTAATAACGTCCAGATAGGCCCAAAAAAGTCCAGGTATGTCTAACAAAGTCCACATAAATGTAACAAGGTCTAGATAGGCATAATAAACTCCAGATAGGTATAATTAAGTCCAGATAACTCTAATAAAGTCCACATAGGCCTAATAAAGTTTAAATAGTTATAATAAAGTCCACATAGATGTAATAAAGTCCAGATAGGCACAATAAAGCCCAGCTACATATAATACACTGTAGATAAGGCTAAAAGAAGTGCAGACAGACCTAATAAAGTCCAGATAGGTATGTTTAGATTGGTCAAATAAAGCTGAGATAGGCATAATAAAGTCCAGATCAGCATAATAAAGCCCAGCTACATATAATACACTCTAGATAAGGCTAAAAAAAGTGCAGGCAGACCTAATAAAGTCCAGATAGGTATGTTTAGATTGGTCAAATAAAGCTGAGATAGGCATAATAAAGTCCAGATAGGAATCAAAAAAAGTCCTGATAGACACAATTAAGTCCACATAAGTGTAATCCAGTCCAGATAGGTAAGTCTACATTGGTCAGATAAAGTCCAGATATGCATAATATCATCCAGATAGGCATAATGAAGCCCAGCTACATAGACACTACCAGTCAAAAGTTTGAGAACACCCCAATTTAAAAAAAAAAAGAAATTCAAGCCGTTTAAGTCCAATGAATAGCTTTAAATGTTACGAAGGTAAGTGGTGAACTGCCAGAAGTTTAAAAAAAAAGGTAAGGTTACCCAAAACTGAAAAATAATGTACATTTCAGAATTATACAAAAAGGCCTTTTTCAGGGAACAAGAAATGGGTTAACAACTTAAAGCTGTTCTGCAGCAATGGAGGTTGATCAGGTCTTGAAAGTTGTTGCTGTCAGTTCCTACAGGTGTCTCAAATGTTCTTGATTACTTACAACCCCCTCTGTCTGCATAAAAGTAGTGTTGGAACACACTGAGGTACCAAACCCTTATGAGCATTGTTTGAACAGTGTTGTACTACAGAAAGTAGTGTGTTGCTATAAAAATGGCGAGGAAAAGGCAATTAACAATGGAAGAGAGACAGACCATCATAACACTGAAAAATGTAAGTCTTTCCTACGGAAAATTGTGAAGAAAGTCAAGGTGTCAGTGAGTACAGTTTGCTTCACCATCAACTCAGAAACTGGGGGAAACTCTGAAAGGAAGAGGTTTGGCAGACCCAAAGCCACAACTGAATCAGAGGACAAGTTTCTCAGAGTCAACAGCTTGCGTGATAGGCGGCTAACAAGGCAACACGTTCAAGCACAGCTTAATTGTGGTCATTGTAAGCAAGTCTCAGTTTCAACTGTGAAGAGAAGACTTTGTGCTGCAGGTTTGACAGGGCGAGTTGCAGCAAGACAGCGATTGCTAAGACGTCAGAATAGGAAAAAGAGGATTGCCTGGGCCATGAAACTACTGATGACTGGAAGGAGTTATGAACTGATGAATCAAAATTTAAAATCTTTAGTTCATCATGCAGGATCTTTTTTTTATAAGCTATTGAGTAGGTGAAAGGATGGTTCCTCAGTGTGTGACATCAACTGTCAAACATGGAGTAGGAAGTGTGATGGTCTGGGGGCTGTTTTGCTGGATCCAGGGTTGGTGGCTTGTACAGAGTGAGAGGCACCCTGAACCAAAATTGACTACCACTGCATTCTGCAGCGCCATGCAGTTCCCTCTGGTATGCACCTAGTTGGTCTGGGGTTTATCCTACAGCAAGCCAGTGTCCCCAAACATAAGTCCAAGCTATGCCAGAACTACCTTATGAAGAAAGAACAAAATGGTAAGCTTGAAAACATGGAGTGGCCACAGTCTCCAGACTTCCCATCAAGGTGATATAGGTTGAAGTGGACAGAAGAGCAAGCAAAGCAAGTGTCAGACGTTTGTGGGAACTTCTGTAACAGAGTTGGGAAGAACTTTCTAAAGAATATTTGATTTCCATTGTAGAAAGAATGCCACGAGTGCGTTCAGCTGTTATATCTGCCAAAGGGAGCTACTTTGATGAGTCACAAGTTTACAATATATTTTGGTTTATAAATTGATTCCATGATTTCTTTTTTAGCTTCAGTTGTTTATTTGTTCTATGCTTTCATTTCAGAGTACAATGAGACATTAAACTGCATAGATTTCAACAAAGAAATGGAAAAAATTAGGGTGTTCTAAAACTTTTGACCAGTAGTGTATTTACCTCCAAATAGATTTTTAAAAAGTTCAGATCGGTATAATAAAACCCAGGAAGGTAAGTTTAGATCAGTTAAATAGAGTTGAGGTAGGTATAATAAAGTCCAGATGGAAATCAAAAAAGGCGTTCTAGAGAAAAAAGTCCACATACAGTAGGTGTAATACAGTCCAGAGAGGCACAATGGTGTCTAACTAGGTATAATTAAGTCCAGATAGGTATAATACAGTACAAATTGGTATAAAAAAGGTCAGTCAGTTATAATAATGTCAGGTATGTGTCTTGGGAAGGGCTTGCGTGTTTTGTGTTTAGTCACTTTGCTGGCGTTACTCTTTACGGCAACTTTTCCCCAAAAGCTGACAATCTCAGCTCACAGACTTAGAGTGCCACTGAGACAATCTTTGCCTCGCGACGTTTGCAGAAAACGGGGCCCAGACTCTCACGGCTGAGCTCATGGGGTGATTATCAGAAGTGCCACTCAGCAGGAATAGAGCGTGAAAATGTTCTCACAGAAGGACGATCGAAGATTGGAATCAGGGTTCCGCCAATCTGCTGTACTTGTCAGATGCCATGTTATGCAACAGTCAGGTATTTAGCAGGATTTGGCTTGCAGAATTATGGCCTGTCCACGTCTTCCTGACACTGCATGTTGAGACAAAGAATGCTCTTGCGTCTGCTCGGTCGCGAAGTCGTAGTGGATGCCTGGCATACACCCATTCATAGAGAAGCAGGCTTTGTTGGTACTATCGGTTTGTTGACGACTGAGTCACACCACAGCTGACTCTTCTACAGACGCATACACACTTTTTCCACTTCAGGCTTTCTAGAAGAGTTTTGCTCACCCTATTGTATTTTCAGAGTGGACATTGTCCCTCCTGAAGCAGCTCTGATGTTAGTTTCCTTCCCGTTGGCCCCAGGGGAACATTACCTGGCTGTTTGAGCAGTTGCGTCAGTTCAGCTGTCCATTATGTTTCTTATATAACCGATGGTCTGAACACGTCATTGAGCTTTTCAGTTCAGAAACAATGAGACAGGTCGTATCACATTAATCTGCATTAACAAGTCATACAGCATCATACAATTCATCCTCAGAATGAAGGATTTACTGCATCTTGTTAATTCCATTATGATTTGGTGTTTACATTAATATTCAAGAAGAAGTCCTCAGAGAAATTGTCGTTTTTCATATTTATAAGGAAAAATCCAGTGACTGAACTGCACTTCTAACTAGATTCCAGCTCCTTCAGATGACTCTTTTATCTTCCTGCGTTAATGCTCTCTCTCATTTCTTCAAATTTTCTGACAAAGTTGCTGTAAAAACTTCCTTTCCAGCCTCTTTTGATCCTTCCACATTTGATCCCCTAATTGCCTCACACTACTTACTTGATTTAAAGTTCTCTAAATGACTGTCATTACTTGGTCCATGTTTGAAATCATCCTGTAATCTGAAAATATCGTCTGTCGCTGTATCGAGACAATCTTATTTCAAGTAATCCATTATTACATGCTTTTGCACCATCTAACCTCACAGCATCTCCCATTACTTTTGCTTTTTATGGCGTTCCAGTAACTCTACACCTGAGCTTTGTTAAACGAAGGCACGTGTCTTGAGTAGACAAAGTTTTTAATGTCTCCTTAAATGTTTGCCTACCAGCTGAGGCGAAGCTTAGCTTTGTGCAAACCCCATCTATGACTGCAGCCACATAAAAGGCCGGCCTGTGGAGCTGCAGTGTTGTTGAGACAAACAGAGGCTCGCTCCCTTGTTTTCATACAGTCCCAGAGCAAACACAGACTACATGCCTGTTTGACTTCCTGCCTCAAACAAACCACAAACCTTTGAAGCTCAACTGGAGGTAAAAGTAGGCTGAGTGATACTTCTGCCTTTAGAAACCCTTATAGTTTCATACAGAAGCAGTGATATGGCTGTATTGATTGGATGTTCTAGCTTGAAAATGTGGCCACTCACCAATACTGTGCTGCACCTTGATTTTAGATCTGAAGACATCATTCTTGTCTCTTACATTTACTGTAGTCATTTAACTTTGTTTTTTCAGCATTTTTTTAAAACAGGGTTACAAGATGATGACAGGTGAAGAGCTGTAGGGTGATGAAAGGAAACACAAAGCCAAACTTCAAATTTGTGAGTGAGAGCAAGCTTGCAGGGAAGTAGAACAAACTAGAATCAACACATTGAGTTGCTCGGTATTTCATTGTGTAAGGGCAAAAGTATTAAATAGGTTAGGTGTTATATCTACCAATCTTATCTCAGATGGTCTTTGGCCCGAGGCTTTGCTCTCCAACAGATCTGATGAAAACATAGTTGGGATATCCTTGACAGACAGACTTGGTAAAAGACAAGGCAGAATGCATAAAGCTGCTTAGAAGCAGCAGAGTTGCATTAAACTAGTTTGCCCTTCACTGCAGAATGAATAAATACATTTACTTTCTATGGGACCAATTTGCTTTTTCCATGAGGGGTTTTCCTTGAAGACCAAATTGACCTGAGAGCGAGCTCTTCGAAGTTTAAAAGATTGATCCTGTTCTCCCTCGGGATGTTTTTTTTTTCTTTCTCAGTTAGATCGGTAAGATATTCAGAGAAAATCCATCTCTCTGTTGTACCAATCTTTTCACCTCCTGCCTTTAAAGACGTGGTGTGAAACCTTTCTTTGCAGCCTCTTTTGATGTTAATCCCTCGATATTTCATTCCTTAAGTAATCGTAACTTCGATTTTTTTTTTTCTTTTCTACTGAACTAAATATTAAACTGATGTAATTTTTGCTCCTGTCTATCAAACAAGCCCCATTCCCTTATGTCTGGATAATATGACTGGAGGCTGGAGTGTCTTTGTAGCACCCCAGTGCTTCATTTATGTGTATGTATTTATGTGAGGATGTTAGTCGTGACATATTGTACCTTCATCAAAAAACTGCAGTTCCCGAGATTTGTATATTGCACTTACCCATGTTGCGAATTCGCTCATAGGCAATTGTTCAGGCCTAATTAAAGTCATGATGCATCTAGGATATTGAGATTTTGTACCAGCAGGTCTTTTTCGTGGACAGTTGAGCCCTCAGCTGTGACTGAGAACAATACGACTGGTTAGCCTCATCCATTATTCACACATTGACCTAGACCCAGTGCTGAAGCAGTGGAAGAAGGAGAAGAAAAGACTTTGAGAATGTGTTGTCGAAATGCTTTTCCACTGTGGACAACTTCCAAGTAAATGTTGTGTATGTTTTTCTTTTTTGCAGAAGCAATGAGGAGGACTACACGGCCCCCACAACGTCTTACCAGGACATATAAAGGACCAGTCTGTTTACCTGAAGCTGTCTTGGACACACACCCATACACACACAAAAAAAACACTCCCACAGCCTCATTGCTTTCTTTTTTTTTTCCCTTTTTACCTTTTTGTGTTTACCAAACCGCGTTGAACAAGTGTCATGTTTGCCTTTTTATTTATTGAAATGCGATGATTGTGATGTATATTATTATTGTTTTGTACAGTTTTGCTGGACAGGTTACAGGGCAGCATCTGAGCACACGGAGCCCATCCACTCATCATACGCTTGTGAAGCTGCTGTACAGTAAACCACCTGCTGCATACGTTCACACTCGCATACACTTGAGCGCTAAGCAATTCCGGGAGGATTAGCTTGTGCGACTCGCTAACCGCTTCTGATGTTCTAAATCTCCTCTTAGAATAGGCGCATCGGAAAGTATATTCAGGCCTTCCTCATCGGTGTTTACCCTGTATGAGCTCACCCCAAACAGAGGCAGTGGATGGACTCAAGCCTTTGAACACGTTCCATTTGCCTCGTAGAAGCTTTTTTTTTTTCTTCTTTTTTTTTGTCTTTGGAAACAGAAGGGACTGCTCTATTTTTGAAGTGTGAATGCATTACTTTATGTGTGGAGATCTGTCTGTAACAGCTGTTTTATTGTGCTTTTAAGTTGTGTTGGTTTTATTTGGGGAGAATAAACATGTATTTAAGCCAGATATAAAGATCTTGAGGGTTTTCATCACAATCCAGGACTGTGTGGATGTCAGTCTTGGTGTATTTTAGTTTTCAGCGCTGCTTCATTATCACAGTTGAGTACACAGGTAAAGAAAAGGCAATGTTTTAATTGCTTTAACAACTTTAGGAAAAAATCACAGATATTTACATTTAAAAATACTTCATCTTTTGCCTCTACAGAGATGGAAATGAACTCAGAGAGACATGCAGAGAGAATTGATGATTTAGACATCGCCCCCTAGTGGGCTCCAGAGGAATTACAGCAGAATGGAACAGAGGAGTTCACTGACATGATACACAACAAATATTTTTTTTTTTTGGTAAAGTAAAAAGCAAGAATACATTAGGATCTTACATATAGACCGAGGGGGGGTGGGAAAAAAAAGAAAGATAATAGGCTAAGACAGGTTACACACAATGAGTATAATTTGATATATTGTGTATTATGTTGCAAAAATGGATTGGAATCAGTAGTTTTGACAAAGCTACGGCATCATACTCTCATAACATTCATTTCCCACAGCAGACAGGTTGGAGTAAATGCTAGCACGATGTGTGGTGTTACATAAAATAGTCTGATTTCTCTCTCGGTAATATTCTAGGGATTATTACTCTGCGGTCTTGGCGTGCAAATATAATCAGTTAGGTAGTTGTCAGGAATTAAAGGAATGACTTTTAATTTTGTAGATAGTGTGATGAAATCCCATCTTTCTGATACATTTTTGGGAATGTCTGGGAGGGTAAACAAGTTCCCCTAAGCAGGTAGTTTTGAATACACAGTATATACTTTACCATGCCATGGGAAATAATTGTAAATAAGGTTTTGTGGGAGATCTTAGTGTCAGATTCAGTCCTGTGTTGTTGTTGTTTTTTTCAGCCAGAGGTTGGTTAGAGGACAGATGGTGGCGTTACAGGCTGCTGTAGATCCTCTTGATGGTGTCGCCTTCGACTTTGGCGATGATGCCCTTCTCAATGTACGAGTCAACCTGCTGGTCCATGAAATCCTTCAGCTTGGACAGGTCGTAATCTGGAAACAGGCAGATCAAATGACTGGTTTACTAAGAGAAAGACTGTGAGGAGATCACGGCTGGAAGCAGGAAAAATCAGACATTAAACTCTGGAAGCACCGTCTTGTTAAGATGGCACACCCAAACAAGCTTCAAGGAGGATTAAGGTCAGAACATGTTTGTCTGAGGCTAAGAAGGTACCATGCAGGCCGCCAGAATGAAATAAGAAGACCTAAAGTTCACAGGTTGAAACATTATTGCCAAGTTGGGTTTCTTACAATGAAATAATTCCTAAATTAAGCAACTTTAAAAACCACCGGGTGCTTTCACCTTGCTCGAGACAAACCTTTGTCAGATGACACAGCAGCATGAGGCTGCAGTGGGGCTATATTTAGAGACGAACACAGTCTAACTCTGTAGTATCCATCACGGTAACAAATGAGTTCAAGGGAGCAGACAAACAGCCGCAGCACAGCTTCTCCCTGCTCTAACTGAGTGAATAAAGTGTCAAAAAGAGGTACAGAGGGCAGCCAAAAAGACACACAGTAGCCTCTGCGCCTTCATAATGACATTTTGTCGCAGCATCCATTTGATCACATCGCTTGAAAATACAGTCACTTTGCTTATAACAAACATGTCATGTGTGAAGGATTAACAGAATGTGATTAGACGCAGCGCCGCTTCTTTCGATCTTGGTTGTGAGGAGCCAAGAGCCAAAACCAGGATGTCGCCTCTACGTCCATCTGCTCCTCCGGCTAATCTCTGTGGCGTGTAGGCGTTTACACACACAAACTCATTTACACACACAGACGCACACACACCATGTCTGCTGAGATTGTCCTAATGGGAGCTTCTGGTAGAGTAAACACAATAAATGGCCCGTGTCCCTGCCTGTTTCTATGACACTGATTTTTTTTATTTTTTTTTGCCTGAAAAGGCATTTGTTCTCACCCAGCTGTCGGAAATGAGAGAGAGAGTGAAAAAAATTATAGCGTGAATAACCTCAGAGAGCAGTTTAATGTGGTACAAGGTGTGTTAGAAAATTAGCCTTTGAGCTACAGAGAGTTCCTCGATGGGAAAATTGGGTGATTCCGGAGGCACATTGCGTCTGTTTTACACCATTATCTGTCTGTCTCCTCTGCCCGGTTCACTGACAGGCAGGCGGGGAGGCCCCTGTTGTCCCGGACAACCACTTCGCTCGCTTGAATGCTAATGAGGTGTCCTATATAGAGCAAGGTCGCCGATGGGCTCTGAACAAAACTTCCCTGCTGCTCCGGCCCTCTACTCCCCAGTGATATATGCTTAGAGTCTGCCTTTTATATTTTTTTGTTGTCTGTGTTTAAGATGCACGCAAGAAATTAGGTCAAACTTTGCAATTCCTCCATGATTGAATTGTTTTTTTTTTCTGATCCACCTATTGATCAGCTTTCATTAGATCAGGCCAGTGAGCATTAACAGTAAACATAAAACTCTCCAAGATGGAACTTTTGTTTTGCCTGAGATGTCCCGCTGAGATGATCGCCAATGGACAGGATGGCCTGAATAGTGAGAACTCATTAACATTTCATTCTCCTCTGCTTAATTAAGCACCACTGGGCATTGATTTTACTCTATGGAGAGTCCAACAGCAGGCTTCCCACCCTGTTAGATGAGTGCGCTGTTGTTGTGTGTGAAACCACAGTTTTCACAGCTCTGCAGTTTCTGGGTCACATGCAGTTTCGTTATGGGTGAGGCAGCAGATACACACTCACGATGCTGCAAATCTGAACACACGAGCGAGACTCTGATGACAAAGATGATCTGAACACAAAAAGTCCATCCTGACCTTTTTGTGTTGCTGTGAAAGAAGTGCTCCCAGTAACAGAGCAGGTTTAGTATCAATGATCTCATTTCACAGACGTACGCGTGCAAAAGGACGAGGTTAGGGAGGATAAATGAACAGACCTTTGTATCTGGAGTGAAGCATCTATTTTGGTATCTTGCTCTCTTTTAAATTGCAAATTGAGGCTAACAAAAGAGGCCTCAAATTTCAGCCCCTGCACCATTCAGTGAGGGGTGAGGGTTGCTAATTTGTTTTTTTTCCTGTTTCGGCCCTTAAAATTTGGCAAAGACTAGAGCAGGTGAACGTGTCAACATGGAATTTTCAGTTCTCTGTGCATATCGATAAGAATTCATGTCTGTATTCGGGTTCTCTCACCATCTTTGCCTTCTTCTTTGTTGTGTTTCTTCAGCCACTCGATGTTCTTCCTGATAGCCTCCAGATAAGTCTCTGACTTGCCAGGCTGATCTGAAGTTAAAAGAAAGAGAAAATGAAGAGAAGCACGCACGGGATTGTTCCTTATAAAGTATTACAGAGCTTTCAGAGAACTGAATTTCCCTTTTCTCGTTCTGTAGGACACGAGCAGTCAGAAGTGCTTTATTTTCACCAAAGAATGAGACGCTGCTGTCTAAGACTTATCAATTATTTATATCAGAAAAAATTCCTAAAGCAATAAGTATGCTATGTCATTTCCATCTCAGTAGCAGCGGATTGAACTCTCTTATTAAACTAGCAGACCAGTGTTGCTGGTTTTAGTGAAAAACAACTCACTTGGGAAAAAATTGAGTGATATCTGCTGTTTAAAAATGAAGTTTGTGACTTTTCTTTCAGCACAGATTAAGTTTAGATTAGAATACAAGCCCTCATCTTTCATTAAATATGGCATTGTGCAACTAAGTGCAGCCTGTTAACATACAGACAACACATAGTTGCACAGTATTTCCTTCATTTCCTATTGAAACAAATGTCCTGGCGGTAATCCTGCGCCATGTTTCATCTGATTTTTCCTTTAAATGCATCTGTCTGTGTGTGTGTGTGTGTGTGTGTGTGTGTGTGGATTAGATCGATGACTGGGTAGAGTACAGCAGACAGCGACGCAGAATGATGTCAGCCGTGACGAGCTTTCCTGTGAGTGTTATTGGACTGGCCTAGTTCAGGGACGAGCAGGGACTTAATTATGATTGGCCTGGACTACACAGTGTTGTTTATATCCTGTCAACTCTGCCAAAGGGACAACAAAACGTCTGAAATGGTATCAGCCACTACAGTCAAGCCTATTCTGAGTGAAGAAGATGTTTTGGGGGAGAATTTGCTATATTTGTGAATCATGTATTTATTTGACACATTTGGCACAAAAACAAAACCATCAAAGCACGATGTAAAAACAATAAAATATAAAATAAAAATGCAGTTTACAAGTCCCATAAGTAATCGTTTGAGAGTGGTAAAAGAGTATCAAATTATTTTAGCTAATTGTCATATTACAAAAGAAAAGATAAAGCTATTCATGTTTCCTCTGGTCATCGGGATTGGGAAGTAGACTGACTGGTCTCGGTTGATGGCTGATCCTCTTTGGTCGAGTCTTTGAGGTTCTCATATTCCTTCTGCATCTTGGCAGCCTCGGCTTTGGTGTTGTCATCCTCATCCAAGTTTTTCCCTGCAGCAAAGAAACAGCACACAGAGCATTAAAGAGTGTCGCTGGGAGAGATACGTATTGCAGCAGTTCAGAATCTGCTTCCTGGCAGAGATTAATTAGTAAGTTATATATATAATATGCTTAATCTTTGTAAAAAATAACTATTTTTTATGAAGGGTTGTGTTCCAGACTATTTCTTGGTTAGGGTCAGTGACTACCTCAATCTCCCTAAAATAAGAAATAGTCTAGTGTAGTCATGTAACCGCCTATATTAGTGTTTTTACATACAGGTTATTGTAAGCACCAAACAAAAATATATAATGTGCTTGTGTACATTGTCAGTGTAATGTGCAATATTTCATTGTCATATGCCATAGTACTCATTACCTCTTACTGTTCTTTTCTAGCCTAATTTTAGCTTACTAATTTTATTTTCTAGTTATATCGTATTGCTTTTCCACTTGGCATTTCTTATGTCATTTTGTGTTTTCTGGACGATATCTAAGATGACACAAGATCAAACTGAATTAATTGCAAAGGAAAATCTTATTGCAAACATTACAGATGCTGACAATTTCAGTTTTTATTACATTCTGTTCTTCTTTTGCAGGCTAGTTGTTTCCCCCTGTTTTCAGTTGTTATGCTAAGCTAAGCTATCTGGCTGCTGGCTGTAACCTTTTAATTCAATTTTCTCCTGAAAGCAAATATCTATTTCTCAAAGTTCATATAAAAAAATATGCTCTTTGGTCAAAGTTTTTATGTTGATTAAATAATTTCCATAGTCGAAATGTGATCAAACCACATGTTTAAACCAAAAGGGTCTATTTATCCCAATTTATGAATTACATATGACCATATGGAATCATTTTTTACGCTATTATATAATTTTATCGATGTTTGACATGTTTTGGAGGGATGTGTACCGTTGGGTCCAGTGAAGTCAGGCGACACGAGAGACTTGCCCAGCTTGTTCTTGGTCTGCATGGCTATCATAGCGTCCAGGTTCTCTGCAGGCGGGTGAAAGAGGACAAACATGTACTTTAGATTTCAGCAGCATCGTGTTGTAAGTTCACTCTGCAGATGATGAATGAAAGCCTCTTAACCGCTTGTAAGTCCCACGCTGTTCCTGTGTGACTCAGAGGGTGATTATCATTAGAAAAAGGTCTCATCTAATTAATGAAAAGAAGGTTCGGGAGCATGACGACAGTAATATACATAATACTGTGTTTTTCCACTGTCATTCCCAATAACTTAATTATGCGCTGAATATTAGAGAGCTGGATACAGTATAAGAACAGCCTTTAAAGGACTAATTTATGCACAGTTTTCTCCCCCAGACTCACGTGTATCTAACCACAGAATCTGTAGCGTCTCCGTTTTGAACAACACACAAGAGAGTTACCTTTAAACGACAAAAATCTAAAGCCACACTGTAAAAGACGAATGATTTGTTTGGGGAGTTTGTTAAATAGTCCTCAGGGTGTGTTATCACCAGTATTACAGTGGTTGGTGTTACGTTTCCGCAAACAGATTAGCAGATAGGCAATGGCGCAAACAGATCATATGGCTCAATGGGAGAACTGGTCCTATCTGGATTAACAAGACAGTAAACATTATGCTCAAAAATAAAGGAAGCAGATGTTGTGGAGATACACACATCCCAGAGATCAGCTGAAATGGCATCCTCTGTATCGAACTCTGGGATCATTTGACCTCGAGTAGCCATATTAAGCATTTAAAAGCATGATTTATACATTAAAAGCATGGTTTATAACACACTGTAATGCAGTTATAATCAGCTGTAATGGCCTTCTAGGTATTTAGAAATGTATTAATGAAGACATGTGACATAATCTGTTTATACGGCAGTCTCTACTTATGGAGGCACAGCTGCTTAACTGTGGGGTAGAAACTCCTTGTCAACGAGTAGAGAAGAAGCTGGAGATTTGATCATTTTGCTTATGCATTAGGCAAAGCCATAAAAGAGCAGAGGAATATTTTTCCTGAATCTTATGAGAGTTTTGCACGGTGGATGGATATTAGGACAGATGGACAACAAAGAGATGAGGAAGATTGGACTTCATCGCCGTAGCTGAGCATCAAGGAGTCTTTGCAATTTCCTCTCTCGTCCGTGTTCACTCCAGCCTCCTTTTATTTCTTATTATCTAACCATCTCCCCTGCACTTTTCATGTATTTGGGCCGCCTCCTCCCACCTGTGGCACAGAGGAAACCCATTATTTCATCTCGTCCCTCTGCCCACACACACATGCAACATGCACACTACATTTCTTCCTCCCCCACTCTCTCCCCTGTCCACATCTCCTGCATCACCCACTGGCAGATTAGACGTGAGTGATGGCTGGATGTATTCGCTTGTGTACCTGGGTGAGTCACCGGAGCGGCACTGGGGGGCAGTTACGGGTAGAGATGGGGGAGATGTGGGGCATTAACGTGTTGCTAGGCGATGGAGGAATTCCACACCATTATCTCCTCACAAACTACACTACAAAAGCCAGAGGGGTTGCCTAGGAAACTCAGATCTTGAGTAATGGTATATCCCTGTTGTGTTGCTCCGCTGGACGAGAAAACAATGGGCAGCTGCTGCTCAGGGTCAACTGAGGCTGAACTGATTAATTTATCTATCACCTACATGGGTCAGTTGTGATACTTGATAGTGACTCTAACAGCAGGATGTAAATATTGTAAACATTATTTAACTGATTACAATTTATAGAGAATGTCCGATCTGTGATAGGGCGAATAATTAGATGGCAAATTCATCGGCCAACAGCTGTTTATCAAGCAAAAAATACCAAATATTACATGTTGTAAGCTTCTTAAGTGTGAGGATTGGCTGCTTTTCTATGTTTTATACCACCGTAACTTGGTTATGTTTGCATTTTGGGCTATTTTGGTAAAAAAAAACAAGATGTATGATATATGAAATATGGCCATGTTTCACAATTTTAACATGAAACAACTGAAAAATGAAAAAGTAACTGAAACATTATTATATAAAGTATAATAATAATAATTATTGAATTTCCCTTCTGGGATGAATAAAGTATTTTTTCATTTTCATTTCATTTCATTTCATAATAATGCCACCCTTTGTAAGACCACAACTGCCGATCTGATTTTAAAGCACGTCTCTATCCTGTGCCCTGATTTTTTTTTTTTTGCCTATCTAGGGCTTAATGTCATTTCAACCGAGAAAAAGATGTTGGCTGTAGGATTTCCTGAGGCTCATGCAGAGAGATGACAGCTGTCCCTTACAGGTGGTTGACCTTTCTACTTGCCACTGATGTGATGGCCGGTCATAAAAAATAAAAAAAAACAAACGGGCTGTTATACATGGCGCCCCTGACACTAATCTGTCTGTGCAGGCTTCACAGACCACTGCATCGGCTGAGAGAGAACATTAGTGCGACTGAACACAAATAGAACACAGAAAAACAGCACATGTAACACACAGAGACAGAGGAATACATGTGCATGTGATGATTAATGCAATGGATGGATTGAGA
>NW_007578346.1:154273-199401 GCF_000690725.1 Stegastes partitus
GTCAAACTACTCTTCCCAAGGGACGGTTCTGCTGTAACATCATGTCTTACCTAGATAGGACACTCCCTCCTCTGGCGTGATGGTGCCGTACTTGACCATCATCTTCACAAAATCAATCAGTGTCTTCATGATGGTAATCAATGTCTCTCTCTCCTGAGTGTCTTTTTCTGCAACGGCAAAGCAGAAGACGCATTCAAAACCAGCATATCTGGCGATGGCAGCTGGTTACCATGGTGCTAATGGTACCACATGGTGTTTGACTGTAGGGATCATGATGATAGGATTATAAATAATTAGTTCTGTGCCTGTGGGTGCGTTTCTTCTGCACTTCCTACAAAAGTGAGCAAAACAAGCACTGACATATGTTTGAGAACAATATCACCATGACAACAAAAGCAAACCAGTCGTGTTTTTAAAATCTGAAGAGCTGCTATTTTTAGAAGAAAGATACTGAAAAATTATTTTTTTGCAGCGCTGATCTAAAATGTGACCTTGGGTTGTGTTTGTACCTGAATCGAGGCTTTTGAGCAGACGGTAGAAGTTGGGGAAGTACTGCAGGTCCTGGAGTCCGTCTTCGGGGCTCACCTCGTTGCCTTCCTCGGTGCCTTTGTCCCAGGTGTTGGCATCCCCCTCTTCCTCTGCATCCCGGTCCACCTCGTCCTCAACGTCGTCCTCGTCTTCTTCCTCTTCGTCGTCGTCTTCATTGTAGCGACGCCTGGGCGGCTCAAATGCGTCCTGGAAATGGCAGAGTTTTTGTTGTCATCCTGATTGTTATCACTCCTCCTATTACCAACACTTTACTTCAACTGGTTTTTACCGTGTCTAAACCCTGGTCGTCCTGCTCTCCTCTGGTCTCTTGGTCGTTGCTCTCGGTGTCCTCGATCTCGTTGTTCTTGGCATTTTTGGTGATGAGATCCTGCAGAGCCTCGGCCACCTGGTACTCCAGAGTATCTGCCTGATTATCTGTGATCTACACAGAGAGAAAGAAAAGGCAAACTTGTGTGAATGGAAAAGAACAACATGTGCTGACTTTAAAGCTCTTTTTTGTTTATCACGTATTGATCACTGTCACCGAGCGCTCAATCTCGGGGAGCAATTAACGGAGCAGCCGAACCGCTTATTGAGTGTCAGAACAGCAATTCACACTTGAAATCGGGGGAACAAAGCACAATTCGCACATCTCTTCATCTCCCGGTGAGGACACAGTGAGTGCAGAGAGAGAGTTCCTGTTGAGAGAATGCCATGCAGCGTGCTGTGCTGAGCTGAATGAAGCTCACAACTTACCAGCCCCAGTTTGAGCAGTTTGGACACGATCCTGTCGAACACTCCTCTGTCATCTTCCTCGTAGATCTTGTTTGCGATCTTCTGGACAATGTCTTCGGCTGTTAGCGGAGTGCCATCAACCTGACGGAAGCTTTCTGGGTCATCTGAGAGGAGACAAGACATCAATTATCATTTTTACACACTTGATCTGTGTCTTCATTTATGCCATTTTTCCTTTTCAAACTTTTCTTTACTCAAATTATATAATTTGTAGGTTTCATGAAGCTTGTTTTCTCCTTTCTCTACACTCATTTTTACTCATCTTTTCTCTTTCTTCTACTGTACTTTTCTGCTATAAATGGAAAATGATTTGTCATTAATAAATAACTTTTCTTCTCCTCATATTCAGCAGTTCTGCATCTACTGAGTAAAAGATGTGCATTTGTTACAGCTTGACTCTTACATAACTGGCCCTGCTGCTTCCCAAGGTCCAACACACAACAAAAATAAGCAGCGCCAGAATACTTTTGCCTGTATTGGCAGATTGAATCATCAGCGATGTACTGTACTCTTGAACGCCGGGTTTATTTTTGTCTCACTGTAGGAAATAAAGAAATGAAATCTAGACTTGTACTCGCCAGATTTGGACGTACAGTAATCTAACGAGCTGCTAGTCATCTGCAGGAATCGATGAAATGTAGCTCTCAGCGCTTTGCGTCTGAGTCACCCCACCTCAGAGGTCCAATTATGCATGATGATCGAATTACATGCAGATACAGTGAAATGTAAGCTCATCTGAGGAAATCTGCTGAGACGAAAAACTACATGTGACGATCAAAAAGAATGATTGGCTTTGGAGTGAAATTACAAATGTGAACTCAAAAATAACTGAAGGACTGACGGGTGATGAGGGCAAATGGTTTTTAATGTGGTTTCTCAAGGTAAAGCTTCACAATGAGATGGAGACGAGACAGTCAGGGTCAGTCGTGTTGAGTATTTAAAACTCTCCTATGCAAGAGACGGGAGAAAAACCGGGTTCTGTAGCAGAGCATGAGCTTTCACAACTGCAGCATCACAGAGGGGGGGGGGGATAATCTTTCTCTCCTGCGTTCACGTGTTTTCTTTGACTCTTTCTATCTGCCTCTGCTTATCCCCATCACACACACGTGTTTCCTCTGCCTACTCTTTCTTAAAATGTCTGCCTGGTGGCCTGCCAGCGAGACAAAGACTCTCACAACATGAGGTCTGGCTTTGACAGTGAGGGCAAAGGTTGCACAGAAGGATTCAGACCTCCAACACAAGTACGACTAAGTGGTGACGGTGCATACCCTGGTACTTGCCGTATTCCATCCCGTTCTTGGTGGAGTCGTAGTCCTCAGCCAGACGCCGGCTCTTGGTGGAGTCGGATTCATCGGGGACGTACTGATCCTCCTTCTTGACAGGCACCTCAGTGGTCTCCTTTGATTTCTGGCCGTCGGCCAGTGACTTGAGCATGGTAAAGTCATCCTGCTCCGACCCTGCGTCCTTGGAGGCGGCGGAACGTTTGCTTTCTGTCAGAAAGCAAAAGAGATACGAGCCTTGAACTGTGGTTCCAGCACACATGAAGCCTGTTTTACTGGAAGTGCTGCCACACGAATCCACTCAGCAGGCGGAAATAAAGACAGTAATTGATTGGGAAGAAGGTTTCCTCTTACCAGCCGACTGGAGTGCAGCTTTCACACTGTCCGCCTCTGCAATCTGGGGAAATATTGAACAAACAATTTCTACTTAGGATATCAGCTCAGATTAATAATGTTTGCTGAGTTAATACGCAGGTTGTTTGACGAGTGATCATAAAAACCATTTGGCCGGATATTGGATTAAAAAAATTAGCTGTGGGTCATGAAAAAAGAGGAGCTTACCTGCTCTTGTAGTGGTCTTTCTTCTGTCAGCTGTCTGTTGTACACAGTTTTGTCTGCAACATGAAAAAGGGCAGGAAAATTATTAAACTTTGTTGAGAATACACAAACAGATTTTGTAAGTTTACATGGCACATACATGTACAGATTTGTGACGTGTATTAAAATAATGTGGGCTATTTCTACCAAAGAAAATAACTTTTTCTTCAAACTTTGACTCACAGAATTATTTTTTTCTTGTCATTTTAGTTCATGTTTGGCTTTCAGACTCCTGTGATGTGATGCGTTTCTGCTCTCCCAACTCACCACCGCAGGGGCAGAGCATAATCGGATTATCAAACAAAAGATTAAACTGCGGCGAAAATAGACCACAAGCGGCCTTACCAGGCGACCAGGCGCCGCTAAAACCACCACCAGTCACTGCTGAGCTCAACTTTAAGAGCACTGATTTTTGCCATGTTTTGCTAGTTAAGGAGGGTAAATCAGAATTGAAACTGAAGCCCCCAAAACCAGCATTCAAACCACATGAAACCTGAGCAGAAATAGCTATTTTTCACATTTCCTTCCTGCTGGAAAAAGAGTTTTATGACCTTATTGTACTTTGTAGCATTTTAAAATCACCTTTGCAATCAGTGGCTGTCTCCAAAAATAGTTTAAAATTTCTACAATTCTTGCAGCTCCTTTAACGTGCAACTTCGCTACAAATATATATTTGAAAACTCACCATCCGTGGAGGCTGTAGGTGTGGGGAAGGCAGATGTCTGGCTCACTACATTCAGGACTAGAAGCTGGAAAAGGACGAAAACACCGACGGATTTGGACGCCATCCTGAAATATGTTGTCTCGGAGCGCCCCAGGAGCGAAATGTCTCCGGGTTGTCGTGCTGTCTGTGTTCCGGTTTTCACCTCCAGCAGAAAAAAGTGCTGAATGTGTGGACAGCTCCGCTCCGCTCCGGCCGGCCGTTGGTGCTGAAACTGCCGCGGAGGCTGCGCCCTGGGCACCCGCTCTGTCAGACGTACCGGGCGGGGAGGGGCTGGGCGAAATCTCCGCTGTACTCTGGAGCTGTTGACGAACCGCGGTGCTGAAACCAGGTCACCTCTCTATAATTATAACCAGATAAGCAAGGAGGCTCTTCAAGCCCCGTGTGAGCTACAGTGTCACCTGCCGAGGCAGTAATACAGCCCACTACAGCGGGACCTGCCCCCTCTGTCTTCACAGAGGAGGAGGAGGAGGAGGAAGAGGAGGAAGAGGAGGTGAACACTGTAAAAAGTGTCCAGGCTATTCAACTATGTCCATCTCTTCAATAGAATTCTCAATTGATAATCAGAGAGGGGAGTATTTATGTGATTACGCATGCCAAAAGAACAAATCCAGACTTTTACGCACATATATGTTGACTTTACTCTTTAAAAAATCTGAGAAAACATGTGAGACATACATGCAGCAGCCTAACATTTGCTTAATTGTGAATCTCCAGCGTTAGAAGTGACCAGGAGATTTAACAAAAATGCAGGATTAAATATTTTTTGCAGTGTTTGAGGAGGAAAAAAACGCCCATTTCGTGCGTCAAACACAACCTGCGTCACGGTTGTAGATCTTCCACTGGCCGGTCAATAGCAACCGTTATTAAAACGACATTTAAACGTACAAACAAAGGGAAGATATATTGGGTCAGTTTTACGACCGCTTTGCTTTCATAAGGTTTTTGCTAATTAGATGAAGGCTTACGTCTCTTATGGATAATTCTGCAGGTGTTATTAGGTTCAGTTTCCAGTGGCCCATTCAGCCTCCAAAAGTGAGGCTCCTGACAATATGAAGTGGTTTAATCTAAAACTTCCTTTATTAGACTTTAGCAATAGGAGGGAGAGCAGAAGAATAATTTCTTTTATTAAAAGTCTTCATATAAAGTTTCCCTACATTGAGTTAACATCCGATGGCGTCATGAAAAAGCTTGTCATACACAGCACACCAAAGTCACATTTCGCTCTTTCACTGCAGAGCGTCTGCAACAAGCAAGTTACTGGAAGCATTAAGGCATATGATTTGGATGATGTGGCATGTCGCCTGTTAATCCTCAGGCTTATGAAAGCTTTATGTGAGATTGTAGTGCATCCTGGTCAGTGATTCTTCCAGAAGAGGAGTCATTTCATTTCACACCATTACTGTTTGTTTGTCATTTTGACAAGCAGCAGCCTGATATGAACTCATCACTTTAATACCTTCCTTTGGCAGCAGAGTAGATGTATTTAATTCTGTTTACTGTCAGTTGATCTTCACCCCACACAGAATGTAGGAGTGATGTTATATTAGCTGCCACCCTGTGAAGGTTTAGTTTCATCGCTGGCTGGCTGAGTGCCATTAGTGTTTTGTGTGTGTGTGTGTGTGTGTTCTGTTGCTGAAGTTCAGCTTGCTTTTAATATGATGAGATGTTGATGCAAAAATGTTTGTGTTTTTCACTGACAAATTTGCTTGCAATAGTAGGAAAATCACAGATGTTTCATTAGTTACTTCACAACACATGCATAAAAAATAAAGCAATATATTCACCACAGGCTTATTAATAATGGAACACTCAATTAAATCCTATTCAACTTTGTTAATGAGAGCAGCCAGCACATGAAATTAAACATTTATAGCAGTGGTAAACAATACATTCATATATGAAAGTTGGATTAAAAAGCAACAACAACAACAAAAAACAAGAATACAATCCAATTACGTGGCCCCACAAATGACCATAAACACAAGCCAACACCACTTTCTCAGCATCAAGCATCGCTACAACATGAGAACCTTCAAACCTGTGTTATTGTTTCGCATAAATGTTGCATGGCTATGCAGTAAAATTTAACAACCTACTTTTTTGTCTTTCCTCTGACATGTTTAAACCATTAGATTTTGAATTATTGTTTCTCAGAGCGCCGCATGCTTTAAGATTGTAGAGTGATATCTGCCACATCACTGCGCCCTGGGATGATTGCCACCCTCTGTGGGGTGTCTGTACTTCCTGTCCTCTGCCTGCCTCAGCAATCTTAAGAGCAGGAGCCCTGCCAGCAGCAGACCTATCAGATACTCTGTCCAGCAAGAACACCATGGACACATCCGAGTGACCTCATGTCACCGTGCAAAAGCAGTGATAATCAGATTCTGAAGATGTGCACAGCGTTCATTTTATTTGGATTCATTCGACAATGATTACTATTAATCTCTCATGTGCCATTTCTTGCACCATCTTTCCTATATGTGACCAGTCTCAGGCTGTTGCTGCATTCAAAATGTAGTACCCTACTGACATCTTGTGGGTAGTACCTGTAATTACACTCAATATTCAAAGCCTCATGACAAAATGCCATAAAAATTGGGGACAAATTAAAGGAAAAACTTTGACCCCTACAATAAGGGGATCTGTTGGCTCTGTTAGGCTGTGGGGAGCATTTTCTTGGCATGGTCATGGTCCATTTGCCCCCTTAGAGAGAAGATTCTCTGCAAATCAGTTTAACTTGTTCTGAGTGATCACGCTTATCCTGTGATGAAACATTTCTATCCTGATGGGAAGATGAGGTTTGATAAGTATGAAAATGATGTAAAACATATGCTGTGGCCTTCACAGTCACAGGATCTCAAACCAACTGCACCCCAATGACAGATTTCTAAGAGAATAATTTTAAGGATGACTGTACCATAGACTGAAATGTGAAGCCAACCCGGAAGTGTCAAAAACCTGCAATACCATTACGACCGCCAGGTGCTGCCTCCAAAAGCTCCATAAACCCCAATTCTACACAGCAAAACTTAGATCACAGAAGACAGTTTTTCTACAGGTCAGTTTCCTGGTCAAACCCAGAGATCAGGTGGTCAATCTGAATATAATTAAATATTGAATTGTATAGAGTAGTCAAATATTTAGTAAGGTGAGTGGGCATGGCTCTTTGATTGACAGGTGGCAGCCTCCACTTATTCAGGGTGAACTCCAGTCTCATCCTTGTTTGGAGTTACTTCTGAAACACTAGCTGTCATATATCGGTGAAATAGCAGCACATTTTCCACAGTTTTACTGTCCGTTGGCTTGTTTAAATCAGTTTTTAGTTCACAGTAATTTGGACCTGTTCTTCAACTGGCTGTACCAGCCGACACTGAAGGACTCTGACGGTTCGGTAAGTACATGTTTATTTTATTATTGGTGCCGGTTGTAATGCATATAACATGCTTCTCTAGTGTCAAATATAATGTGTGGACTTAACCCCAGGATTTAGTGCAGTTTATTTCTGTGTGTACTGACAAGAGAAGAAACTTAGCATCCAGTAAATATTAGCTTTAACGTGAATTAGCGATGCTAACCAAGCTAGCTGACTTGAGTAAAAGTTCAATGTCGCAGCATTAAGCTAACGATGTTTGTGTTGCATGTCATTTAAACAGACTGACTTGTGTTGTTTTAATGTAATGTGGTATATTAAGTTAATGTACTCAGATGATGTTAACACTTACCTGTACAGTTTAGCTCGACTTTTGGAGGCTAATGTTGTTAGCAGCATAAGTGTTCATGTGGGCGGACAGACAGTCCTCAGTCAGTCTGGCCCACCACTGCTCTCCAGCTCCTCCCTCTTTTAGTCTTTTTTCATCTTTGGTTACAAAAATCAATCAATCTATCCACTGTAATATAACGAATATACTGCCATCATGTGTTCACTGAATACGGTAGAGTTCGTGCTATTGGGTAGCTCATAATAAAACTGTACACACTGCAATAACCTGCTGTAAAGTCAGTACAGCCAGATTTTAACAGTGGAGTACTGTTTGTTAAAAAATATAGATACCAGCTGTAAAATCTGATGCTTTTTGGAGCCAAACACAAAAATGACCGTCATGAAGGCACAAAACAACAGAAGGGAGACAAAGCAGAGTCAAACAAAAACAAGAGGCAAAGGAAAACGACACGAAATGACACAAACCAGTCACAAATCTGTCACGGCTGATCCGAGAACCCAAGCACAGACACTAGTAAAGAAACCGGAAACTAAGTCAAGAAGGTGTTTATTCAAAGTTTGAAAACGAGGTGAACTCAGGGATACACATCAGCTGACCCAAGGGAGTGAGCAAGGGAAGGTAAGCGAGCAAGCGAGCTAAACTAAAGCCAAATGAACAGAAACAGATCACTAGAAACCAAGAAACTAACTGGAGGTAAGCAACAAACAATAAATACATGGAACAAGACACTGAGCTTGGAATCCACTGGGGAGACAAATTACCAAAGGAGCTAGGAGACACCAAACACATGAAGCTGTACATGGAGCACAGAATCTACAGGGCAAGACACACAACAAGCTGACCACAACAAAGTACAACACGGCTGTCAAAAAAACCAAAACAACACTCTCAAAAAGGGCTGGCGAGGGGCAAGCAGGAGATCCAGCAGAGGCAGGGATCCTGACACCAAACGACATTATTAAGAAACGTGAGACACAAAACTAGTTCATGTTGATTGCAGTGGCAGCATGATATTAATACAGTATATTATTAAAATGTCTCGTGTTAAAAAGTAAACCTCATTATACTGCAGAGTTCTGTAGTCAACTATACCTCAATTAGTGTTTAGGTAAATTACAATAGTGACACTATAAAACTAGTTATACAGGGAAATGTGTTACGATGTGTTTAGTAAAATAAATGTAAGTGTAAAGAATATTGACTTTATAATACAGTCAAAAGAGTCAGGTTCATTTCTTTATTTCTCTAAAAGCATTCTTCTTTACGCTTTTTTATTTTTATTTTTTTTAATGTTGCATTGAGAATGTCCTTCCCTTGTTTTTCATGGAACATTCTGAGAATGTGTTCATGAAAGAACGTTCTGTAATGTGTTACCTCAGCAGCATCCACAAAACATCCTCAGGATATTACAATTTTTCTCAGTCGCTTTGGTACATTTCTCAAATCATCCTCAACATTTGCAAAACAGTAAGTGCATTTCTGAAAACAATTCGTACGAATAGCAAAACACCATCGATGACCTGAAAAGGCAGTTACTTGCTCAGAATCCTTAGCTCATCTCTCAAAAGTAAATATCTGTGTCAATGAACATGTCAGTGCCATCAGAATGACAAGTCCTTGTGTCAGTGTGTTCGGATAAGACAGTCAAACTGTTTAGTCATGTTGTCAATATAACAGTGTACTCTGGAGTTTTGATGACGATTATTGTAAATTGTGACTTACACCTTAGAGAGTGTGGGAGAGTGACTGCAAGAGACTGGACAAGATTCACATTTACGCTTTTACTGTTTGTACTGTAATTAGTTGACAGACCATGTCATTGTGATATAGAAAGGAAAAGACAGCACTGCATAGCACAAAGAAAAAAAAAAGTAGAAATGTGAACATAGGACAGCCTCCTGAGGGAAAAATGCACATGTAAGCCCATGATTGAGGATGTGATCTATAAGTGTGGTTCTTATTTCAGTAGGAACGTGCATATGTTCGGCCTCTTCTGCCTCTTCCTCTCTTTTGCCTCCCTACTCCTCTGCCACACAGCCTCACTCCTCTTCCTCTTCTTCTTCTTCTCTCTGGCTGTTGACCCCTTTCAATTCCTTGTCCTTCCATTGTCAGACATTGTAACATTGTGTTGTGCTCTGGCTGTATACTTGCCAGTTTATACGATGCACCTTTGAGTTATTTCAGAAAACTGGTTGATCATGGGTCGATCTATGTAATGCTACACACATTTCCCTTCATCAGAGTAAGATTCACCTGGGAGCAATTTACCAATTCAGGACAGATTTAGAAAAAAAAGTCTAATGGGAATGTATAGAAATATGCTTGACGTATTATAACAACTTGTTCGACCATTTTGCATGTAAAGACTTACCCGATGCCTAAATGTTGTGGGAGTGAGACTATTCAACAGAGACCCATTATAATACATTTTGATCAAGATGACATAAGCAACTGATAATGTAGGAAACAGCAGAGAATTGCACAAAATAATTTGCATGGATGTACCAAAGCATTTAGAACTTGTTCAAAGAAATGAGAAACTGCTTTTTTGATGTGCACAAGTGACACAATGATGTGAAGATTGAACAAGTACTTTTGAGAATTTCAATTCTGAGCTGAGAACTGAACCAAAGCGACTGAGAAAAACTGTGATGTTCCACCTTTTATTCATATGTCACATTTCAAGAACGTTTTGTGAGGTACATTTTGTCATCTCAGGTCTTTTTTCCAGGTGTTGCAATCGTGTAACTTAATCTGTGGCACTGACAACATCTTCAAAACATTGTCTGAATGTTGCATTTAAAACTTTATGCCTTTGCTAATATTTTACTTTATAAGACCATTATTTGAAATTATATAAAACATTCTTTGAACATAGATTAAATAATTTTCTTTAAAACATGATTAGACTTTGTAGGGAAATTTGGCCAATGTTGGGGAAGCGTTCCCTGCAAACTAGATATCCTGTCCACATGCTTTTGAGAAGCTCAAGAACTTGGATTAGATTTCCATAGTTTCTTTTTTATTATTATTTATTATTAGCAAAATCTAAATGTTAAACCACACAATGACACTTCAGACAACATTTTGCTTCTTACTTTGGGGCAACATGTTGAAAAGGAAGGGCTTTTCATGTTTCATGGTTTTCCCATTTTGGTGTGTGTGTGTGTGTGTGTGTGTGTTTGGGGGGGGACTTGACTTTGACAGATCCCAGAGCTAAACCTCAGGCAAATATATTTGGTTGAGCTGAACTGAACATGAACTGGACCACTGCAAGCCAGAAAATACTTTTCTTGCTGAAATCCCTGCAGCCAGGTTCCAAGACCTTCTGGTTTTGGAATTAGATGTTCAAAAATCTGAAGTTTTTTGTTCTGTTTGACCATGGTAGACTTCATGACCCCAACACTGTGAACATAAAAATGACATGTTAAATGAGCCATTTGCAGTTTCACTGTCCTGATCATGTGTACTTAAAGCTGCATGGCTCAGTCTTTGAAACACAAACATGCTACTGGCAGGATCAGGTTTGACAAGTCTGTAGACAATTTGAAAAAGTCTCATCTATAGTTGAGTACAAGAGAACATTACTGATTAAAGACCGCACTCAGCATTTTCTTTTTTTATCTCACACATTCTTATTCCTTGGTCCATGTGCCTACATAACCCATAATGCAACCCAACCTCCAAACACCTTGGCTCATAGACTCTGTATGAAGACTTATTGTATTAATTATTTTTACAAAACAACAACTTTCATGACCCAAGGCATTTTATCAGCCCCCCAAAATGCTTTTTCTTATACAGCTTTGTCCGACACACTCTTTATGACCTCTGAACGTACTTTGATGTTTAAAATCTAAGTTTTCTTTTGAGTAATTTCAACATAAACACTTATTTTTCAGTTGTGGGAAGCTGACACTTGACATGTTTGTGATGTGCACCCAACCTGACATGGGAAGTTGGTTCAAATCTGGGAAAAGGAAATACAAAAATGCGAGAATTATCGTCACTGGTTGTGTATGCACGCTGAGGTGATAAGTCAAACTCTTGACATGGTATTTATTTATATTTTTGTGCTGTCTGTAAATAGCCTCTGATTCTTTTGAGAGGGTCTAAACTGGGGTTTTCTCAGGAGAATGAAACAGACGTGGAGGGACGTGACTTTTCTCCTTATCAGACCCGAGGGAAATGAACTTCAGAGACCTTGCATATCAGTAAAAATTCCACGAAGTGGATGCTTTAGATGTGCTATCTATTTACAGCCTTTTTTAAACAGTGTGCAGGGGGAAATCCTTGATTTAGTCAGTTTATGCCTCATGAAAACCCTGTGGTTATTTAGAACACACAACTGATTGTGTCAACATTATTAATTCTTTTATTCTTGGTATCTGTGCTCACCAGGCTTATATAAATGAGTTCCATTTGAAGTGCTTTCTTTGTCCCATTTGATAAACAGTTTTGATAGAAAAAAAAACACAGCTGTAACATAATAAACTCCCACAGATAAACATTAAAATGAGCAACATGTTTCTAATAAATTGTGTTGTTTATTGTGACCGATAGAAACATTCGTCTTACCCGTGAAGTGAGCCTCTTCACCACTAGAGGTCTATGCTCTCCTCTTAGTCACATAAATCCACAGTGGATGAACAAGATTGGACAGAGAAGGCACAAAGAATCCTTTAATTAGACTTAGGTGAAATGTGGCAGCACATAAAGAATGTGATGCTGCCAAATCCTGCTTTATAATTAGGTTTTTTAATTTTTACAGGCTGTGCTGTGCTGTTTTTTTGTTTTTTTTCAAGCACCACCTTTTGCAGTAAACAGTTCCTTGTGTTCCTGAAAAACCTTTTGAAAGGTCACACGTCTTGCAAAAGGGATCGAACATGTGACTTCCCAGCAGTGTGATCAACAGATGGGCTTCTTGCTCACCAGCTGACATTAAGTTACGACGCTGCTGACTTCTACCTCGTCATCTGATCTTTCTTTGGGGGGATGTTTTGGAAATTTATTAAGCCATTTTATTCCACTGACCTTACTTCACATATGTGTTTTGTTAGTGGGTTGTGTGTGGGTGGCACCACTTTGTACCTTTATATATAGTGAGAAAACATTGACTTTGTTTTGGGTTTTGTTTAAGTTGAAATGAAAATTCTGCTGACTATACACATAATATGTCAATAGTTAGTCTTCTGTGGCTGGTTATTTCGCTTGTGTTTGGAGACTGTGTTACAAACTTGAAGCATGCAGTTTATCACAGGTAGTTTGGGTTGAAAGAAAAGACACAATGTTTGTGGCATCCTGGAAAATCGTACTATCCAATATTTGTTTAAGCTCCAGGTCCTAATAGTGGGTATATCTTGGCTCATGCTGCTTCTCTATGGCCCATTTTGGTTGAAATACTGCAATACTCGTGTGCTAAACTACTCCTTTAAGATTAGGTTTAAACACTGATTGTATATAAAGATGGACGTTACTCACAGGTTTCCTGAAGACAAGTGTTGAAGCTCAGTGTGGTGGTTTCAGCTGTCACTGTTCTGGCAGCCTGCTAACCCTTAGCTAATCCAAAAATGAACAAAGCTTAAGGGTTAGTGGAGCTGCAAACATCTCTGGGACATGTTCTGTCCCATGATGGCATTCATCTGTCAAATCATTAGCTACACCCTTATTTATAAATAACTTTTAGCGTTGTGAATGGTGAAGGGGTGAGTTGTCCCGTACAGTTGTCATGAACAAGGAAATTAGTGATTGAGGCCACACTGTGAACATGCTTATTCCAGCTGTGTGGATGAACATTTAACATGAGGTTCTTTTGTGGTACAGAATGGTCTGCCCACACCTGATTATCATGCTATGGGGGGGTTCATTCGTTGAGCCAGATATAGTTATCTTGTGTGGAATGAAGCAAAGAATGCAGGTTTAGTGTTCAATCACAGCTGGTTAAAACAAACAGCCAATAGCAGACCTACACTCACAGCTTGCATCCGGTGAGTCAAACTATTTGGAGATTGACTCACTTTTGGAGCCTCATTTAAGAAGCTGCAGTTTTTGGTACTCCAGTTTTGGCTTCATTTTTCAACCCTTGAGGTTGCTGCTTGAAGTTTAAACTGGCCTTAAGACGAAAAGTTTGACATTTTGACAAGTTGGAAAATTTACTATCTTGCCAAGAAGACTTCTGTGCGTTAAATATGAAGCTACAGGCAGGAGACCACAAAAACTGAGACATAACATGTTAATTAGTGAGCTTGTTTAGAACTTTGGATGGAGCCAGGAAGCAGTTTTCCTCATTTCTAAGCTTAACCTGCCTAAGAGTGAAAATTTGGTTTATTTTGAGTTGACACGGTGTAATTACAGTAATTACTCTCTGACCAAAACTACATTTTTGAATGACTGATTACAACTCCTAAGTGCACTTGTGTTTTTAAACGACAAACTAAAGAAAACATATCAGCCTCTACAATCCCATGCAATAAAATCCACAACAAAAACATAAGATACGCATATGTGCGCCTGTGTGGTCTTCTTTTAATGTCGCAGTTCTTTAATTAGAACTTATCAGCATTATAAATTATGTGCTTGACACACATATCTCTCTCATGTCCAGACTGTTTGATGCTGGAACCAGCTGGAGATTTCGTCCAATAGCAGGACCAGACTAAAGCTGCATAACTGACCCGATGTTGTACGTCCGCCTGACAGTAAGTATGTGAGCACAAATGGGTGCTCAGTGGGTGGGTGGTCTGTCTGTGTTGTGTTCCTGCAAGGAGACAGAGACATAAAACTGGACTTCTTCTCTACTGGTTGCCAAAATTATTCTGTTGGAGTCACACCAAGCCACCAGTAATGTGTTTTCCTGGACACGGGGAGCAGAACAGAGCAGAGGGCATCTAATGGAGCAGAAATGATAAATTGCTGATTTTCCTGCTCATTTTAAAATATGCGTTGGCACATTTATGTCTAGTGTGCATGTGGATCAAACAGACAGGAAAGTAGTAGCTTAAAGCGCCATTTGTGAGTCATTTTTCAGTTCTAATCCATACGTTCCTTTTCTGTCATGGTAACAGTTTGGCCTTGAAAATAGGCAGCAAAATATTCATTTTAATTTTAGTAAATTTGTCTCAGGGTGTAAGTAGTTTGCAGGCAGGCAAATCATTGAATTCTTTTACATGTCAACCAAGAAATGAGTCATGAGAGAAAATTATCGCTACGACTGCCAACAAGAAGGAGCAAACTCATCTTCACTAAAACCAGTTCACATGGAGTTACTGTTGTCAGAAGAACTGCAAAAATACTGATTTAAAGAAATCTTTAATAAAAGACAAGTGTTACACTCTTGTGGAGAAGATTGACACAGATACATAATACACACACCATGTCATAGTTGGTCTTATGTACAAACACAAAACAGCATTATTCAGGCGAAATCCATACAAACACATGTGCACGCACACACACACACACACACACACACACAAAGAGAGAGAGACTGATTACTACTACTGATTATCTTCCATATCCAAGTATGTATGTTTTTTTGGCCATTGGTACAGTACACTTTTGCACAAAGAAGGTATTACTTGGAATGCTATAATGCATACAAGGTGAAACAGGCTGTCCTCGTGTGCAGCGATGATCCACTGAGTGGAAAGACAGTCTAAAAAAAAAAAAAACATTCCCTCATTGAACCACAGCAGCAGGATGTTACAACAACCTCCATAAAAATGGATGCGGAAGAAACAGGAAGACGAGAGCAGTAAGAAGGTGGAGGATGCAGCGGTCAGGGGGTGAGCGAGTGAAAAGGAAATAGAAGGAGGCAGCAGAGACCAGCAAGAAAAGGAGCAAGAGGAGAGAGAGCTCGAGGTGAAAGAGGTCAAGTGCAAGAGGTTAAAGCGTTCCTTCGTCCAGCAGTTTGTTGATGCCATTGCAGATCTTCCTCAGAGAGAGTCTGTACTCCTCTCCATCCCCATACAGCTCGGCCAGGAACTCCCCGTGGGCAAAATGGTTGAAAACGTGATCGATGCGAGCGTGTGAGCGAGCGGTGAGGTGCTGCTCGACCAGGGTGTGAAGCAGGTCCCTGCACTCCAGCAGCAGCTCAGACAGAATATTCCTGTCAAAGGTGTACTCCACCTCGTAGAATGACACCGCCGTCATGGCTGCCTGGTTCATCTTCTTCTTGAAGCGCTCCACCGTGTCCAGCTCGTCCGGGCTGAACTGGTGGTTGCGGTACAAGATGCCGATCTTCAGGGCAATCTTGATGACGTCCTTGATGATCTTGTGGGCCTCCTTCTTGCTCTTGGTGAACTCCCTGCTCGCCTTGTAGAGCTCGTCCAAGATCTCGCTGCTGGTGTCGTCTGTCAGCATGTTGGCCACCACCATAGTCGCCATCTTACTCAGGATCTTCTTCTGGGCCTGCAGGGCCAGGGAGCGAGAGTTGAAGCTCTCCTGCCCTGAAGGAAGAGAAACAAAAAAGACAGAAATGTAAAAGATGTGATTCTTTTTGCTTTTCTGTGGAATGAACAAAAGTACAATCAGGATTGTATTGAAGTAGCAGCTTCAGTTTTAGGTTCCCGGTATGGAAAAACCAACCTGAAAAATATAAAATAAATTCTGTTTAACAAAGGATACAGTGCTCTGTACCTTTGAAGAGATGTCGAATGGATCAACTCAAGTGTTTTGTCTTTAATACGGCACTCTGAATATTGAAAAAACAACGATGGCACACTACACGTTGTTATTGTTACTGAACCAGAAACAGATTGTGCAGAAAAATATTGAAACAGAAAGTCCCACTCCTCATGATGACAGGATTGATTCCTTTAGTTTGTTAATCACAACGAAATCCCCAAAATATCAATTTGTGTTGCTCAATTTCAACGTGGAAATGCTCTGCCCTGGAGTTGACCGCTTATTTTGCTCACGATGCGTTCGGCCTTAAAATCATGATCGTATTGAAGTAGTAGCTTCAGTTTGTGAATCCTTGCTCTGAGTGGAAAAAAACAATCTGAGAAATAAGCAAGGATACAGTGTTCTGTACCTTTAAGAGACATGGAATGGATCAACTCAAGTCTTTTCTTTTTTTTAAATAATAAATACAGCACTCTGAATATTGGAGAAAAGACGGCACACTGTCATCTCTGTACATGTTATTATTATGGTCTCTAACCACCGCCCTGAGAGTTTGCTGTGTTTGCATGTAACAGCTGAATTCCATCTGGACAAACAGGCTTTTGCAACCCTGTCGAGCCACTATAATAATAATAGAGGCTCTTTCTTTCACTAGCTTTCACTGACTTCATTTTGTCCTTGCATAAAGAAATCTTTGTGCAGAAAAGTTTCATCTTAAGTGTAGAAATTTTTTTTTTATCATTCAGGAGAAGACAGTGGCTTTTTTTTTCTTTGTTACACAACACTAAGTTGTGTAACAAAGGAAATTGGTAGCAGTTTAATGTGATCTCAGTAAATATGAAGCATTGATGCAAACTCCTCTCGGATGATTCAGTTTTCTTGGCACGAAGAAAGGCCAAAGCCACTCAGTTTCAAACTTGGACACTGCTAAAACAATACCGTGCTTTTAAGGCAATTATAGCTAAAATTCAACACAGAGCAGAGTTGTGATGTTGTTGAGGAGCAGATGAAACGAGGTGCAGCCACATTCTACCGGAGGGCGGCGGCCTTCCTGGAGGAGGCGGTGGTTTTAGCGGGCCGGCTACGGGAAGAATGACTATCTGCTCTGGATAACATCAAACAGCTGTGCACCGATAAGAGCCTCCTTGCACTCCGTCCCTCCACAACTCGAGATTGATCACAGTTTTATGCTTGTGTCCTGCTGCACTGTCACAGTTTATCACAGAGGAGGACATCAAAGGCAGCCTGCCCGACATGCTGAATGTGAGGAGTGGGAGGACGGAAAAGGGGGTTTATTTAGGTGCCACCCAGCTTCAAATTACACACCAGATAACTCCTATTATGATTAAAGCCAGCCAAGGAAAGAGGCATCCCTTCCCCCCCCTCCTCCCGTTCCCTGGGCACATTGTCAACCTCCTCCTCCTCATCCTCCTCATGTACCATGTAAGATAGAGGGAGTTTGAGTTGATGGGGGTGTCAGTGCCCGGTGGGCTTTAGACAGAGCAGCAGATGAGGCCAAATTGAACGCACACCTGCTTTGTTGTCATTATAATTTTTATTAAAACAGACAGCTGTGTGATGTTTAGAATTCACACCATCGTGCCATCATCTGGGTGTGTGTTATTTAAATGCGCACATACAAAAAGAGGCTGAAGGATGCACAACAATTGGGAGAAACCTGATCTGTGGCATTTCATGTGAAAGTAGTGGAGTGACATTTCATGTGTTGGTCTGAAGCTAAATGACATTTCATGAACATATAATTAGCCCAGCATGACATTTAACAGCTAAT
This sequence comes from Stegastes partitus, assembly GCF_000690725.1. Taxonomy (NCBI): domain Eukaryota; kingdom Metazoa; phylum Chordata; class Actinopteri; family Pomacentridae; genus Stegastes; species Stegastes partitus. Next base: position 172,337 of record NW_007578346.1, read on the forward strand.
AAGGCAAATGTCTTTTTTTGACAGTCTGTTCCCCCCCAATACTCAAAATCTAATCCTTCTCCTCGCTGCTCCTTTGTGCAGCTTCAGGAGAGTGGGGCTGTGACCTATTGTGTGTCACACAAGAAGGAGGATGTCAAACATGCAGAAGTGATTAAACTCGTGAAGTGAGTTCCATTAATACCTCCTGTATGAGTCTCTTTTTTTGTATGAGCATATATCTAGTTACTGCTTTATAAAATAAGCTTTTTGTTTGTTTTGTCTTTGCCATTTTTGGTGCTTTTATTATTTTATTTGTTTCAATTGCTTTTTATTTTTCTGCATATTGTACGTTTTACCATGTTTAAGTCTATTTCTCCACTTCTTTGGTATTTTTCTTCTTCTTTTTTTCTTTCTGTTTGGCCCAACTGGCTTTCTGTTGTATTACTATCTTCCAGACTGTTACCTTTTTTGGTTTGTCTGTCAAAGGACCTCGTAGAGTCATTTTTAGAAAATGCTATATAAATATTTATTGTTATTAGAAAGGCAGAAAAGCAGGTTTTTTTTCTCTTGGAAATGGGACAAGCGTGTCATCCTGGCTGTAATCAATATCTCCTTATGAGGTTTATAGGGTGAAGGTATGAAGTAAACAGCTGTAGAGGGACGCTAGACTGGAGCATGATTAATGTTTGTTTGGAATCTTGGAATCAGGTTTTTGTGATCTTGCTCATATAAATGCTGGTTTTTGCTCTGGTGTGGTCACTTACAGTTCCTCAGGGAAAAAAAATTATATCTCATTTGGCCCACTTTCTTCACTGACTGTGATTTTGGACAGTGCGCTGTAGGTTTTATCAAAGCTTTACCCTGAAATCTGCAGCCTTCTGTGTTGATGACACAATCCCTCTCCATGCATTGACTGAACCCCTCATATCTGTGTATCAAAATCACATTTTTGAAAAGTATCCCTGATGTCTTAAAATGGGTTAGCTGTTGTTTAATCTACAGTGTCCAAACATATGAAGTCCTCGCCTCTTTCTCTACCCCATGCTGACTACATATTTTGCTCATGATGTGTCTTCCAGCATATAAAAACCAACATATGGAAACGTTAACAAGGTAAACAACTTGAGTTTTACTGGAGAAGGTCTTTAAAGTTTCAGGAAACTACACATGATCATTGTGTGTTTCTCACAACAAACAACTTCTCACATTACACATATTCGTGTTTGCCATTGTTAATATAAACTGTGGATTAGACGTAAAGATGGTGGACGAGTTACCGTTCAGTGCTCTTTGTTTGCATCATGTAGTGTACTGAAATCTTTTGCTGTCTTCAATGTTGGTTCATTTGAAAGGAAACTCCTTCTCCAGTGAAAATGAAGTGTTTGTTTTTCACCTTGCTAACATTTCCATATGGTGTTCCTACATGCCGAGAAACACATCACGAGCAAAAAAAGAGCAGTCAACACCTTGGCTGAACATTTATTTCTTGAAGATGCAGTGTACTCAGGATGGCCTCAAAAATATCTGATTTACACTTCTAGTGCGTCATGCAGTTTAGATGGAGGTGGAGGCTTCATAGATTCACACATTCTAATAGAAGCAGTGGAAGCATTTCAAGGCATAAAGAGATTCTGTTTTTGATACAAAGAGAGGAGTTTTGAGGAGCTTAATGCGTTAGAGAGAAGAACTTCAAGGTATTTTGAGTGCCTTTCTGTTTAGAAGCTTTTATTTGCAAAGAGTAATGTCAATGTGGACGACATGTTACGTGTGTTACAATAGCAGATGACAATTACACTCTAAAAATGTATGTTTTAAATTTTTTTTAAAAACAGTTTTTGCTTTATTTATACAGATATTCCTTGTTTTGTGAAATTACAGATAATAACTAAGAAAATCATATTGATGATAATAAATGTGACTACTATCCATATCTAAAATCTGTATTTTTACAAAACAGTAATTTCTTCTTCTACAAGCGTCAACTGTAAAATTTCCTTGCTATTTTGCCAACATATGCCAATATTTGAAATAATAAATATGTATATTTGCATGTATTTATTTGTATTTATATTTATTAAATTGTTATTCTACAGATTTTCCCTGTTTGTTAAATTACACATATTGAGAAAAATCACAGAAACAACCATTCATTTACATGATTACTGACTGAAAAAACAAAAGAGGCCAAAGCTGTACACAATGTCATTATCAGTCTGTATTTATACAAAAAACTGAAATTACTGTTTAAATTGTAAAAAAAAAAAAAGAGAGAATTATTTTACAGATATTTACTGTTGTTTTCACTTTTTAACAGTTTATTGAACATTACAGTATTACAGTATTTTATTTATGAATTTTTAAATGTATTTTATTTTTTACAGTGTAGGCTATAGAGCTATATGGATGTTACACAATGATGTTTTTATTTTCCATCACCGATTTTACGACTTGTTTATGTGACCACAGCACTTAATATTTGTTCATCAGTAAACTTTTATGAGCCGTCATTTTCATCATGCAAGTCAATCCACGCCCAAACCTTTACCGCAGTCCGAATACAGTGCAACAAACTTTAACCTCCAAAAACTTTAGAACAACTGCAGACTTTCTACATTCACCGTTAGCGTGGAAGAAAGAAAAGTTGGTGTGTCGTCCCTGCAGACTGATATTCAGATTCTGCTCTTAAAAATACCAAAGGGTAACTTTATTGCATGAGGTGATGAATAGACGCACACAGCACAGAACAGTAGTTTCCATGATATTTGAATAGCAGCACCAGGATATGTAACTGGTTTTCATTAGGCAGATCTGTGCCTCTCATCAACAGGCTCTCTTTGTCACTGTCATTTCCTGTTTCTCTGAAGCAGCTCTTTGTTCCAGTGAGCCTCTGATATTCAGAAACCCAACTGGATAGATTTCTGAAACCCTGGCACACTGATAAAGGTGACAGCTTGCTCCATAAAGCCGGCCTTGTCAGACCGATGGCCGTGCGGGCGATTTGGAAATTGGATATGTGCGAACTGCTTTCTAAATACATTTCTAAATTAACAAGATCTTCGATTGTTATAGCAAAGAGAGAGTTTACTGAAGAGTTGTTGTATGCTTTCCTCTTTTTTTTAGTTGCAGAGCTATAAGCGGACTAATTATTCTCCTGCCACCCCTCCAACACACAGCCTGGAGCCTGTTTCTGAAGACCAGCAGGTGGCTATCGACTCACTTGCCTTGACCCCTGTCTCAAGTCTGTTTGCACATCCCCGAGTGATGAAAAATGTAAGCAGAAATGAGGGAGTGTAAGGAGGTGGGGGGGGGGGGAAGAATACTGCGAAGAACGGACACGAGGCTGCGCGAGGTGTGAGTCAGAGTGCTGGTGAAGGAGGTGGGCGACTCGGAGTCTGACTGGAGATTTTAGCACATACGGGGTAGATGATCACATGAAGACAGTCCGAGCTCTCTCACATACAGCCTGTCACCCAGAGGCTGTGAGGAGTGACATGCATGAACCAAAGTGTCACATTGAGTTAGAGAAGAGTCCGAGCTGTCAGGACTAGAAAACCGTCTATCCTGTTTTTTTTTAAAAATCGTTCTCCTGCTCCTTCTCCCCTACCTGCTCGTTATTCTCTCAGTCCTACACTTTAACAAAGTGGGTATTCTGCACAGTGCTGCTGAAAACAAACCGGGAGCAGAGTTCTCCGGTCACCGAAGCCACTGGCCCATCAAAGCGGTTGCGTAAGAGTGTTTTGGGAGGTGGTGAGGTTTACTTTTAACATCAGGATTAGTAAGGTGCTTGCTGCTGTCCGGCCGCGGCTGTTGACTAGACAGTCTCTCTTTGTTCCGCCTGATGTTTTCAGAGGGCTGAGTCAACACTTTCTGCTGTGCTGCATCAGAACATACATCCAGAGTGGAACATGGAGACCAGCCAAACCTGGCCTGCTAAAGGTGGCGCGCTGCAAAAAGTGGACGGATTTATGTCCATTTCAGCCAGAGACACTTATCACATCCAGAAAGTGACCTTTTATACATAATGAGAATGAGATAAAACACACTGGACACACTGTTCTTAAAAAATAAATTTATACTGTAAAGTTATAGTAAAACACCTGCAGCTCTGGTCTCCAGTATTTTACTGTATTTTTACATTTTTTAAAAAAATTGTATTTATTGAAACAGTTAGTCACTGTATAGATGATTCCAGCACTTGGAGAATATGAGGTTTAATGTTTAATATTGGTAAGTGTAACTACTGTCATTTTGGCAGTTTTGTGCCTTGTTGGTGTCTTGTTTGTGTTGTTTTATGTCTTGTTTGTTGTTTTGTGTCATTTTATGCCTCGTATTTGTTGTTTGGTGTCATCTGGTGTCTCATTTGTGTTGTTTCGTGTCCTATTTTGTGTCACTGTGTGTCTTGTTTGTCGTTTTGTGTTGTTTTATGCCTCGTATTTGTTATTTTTTCATCGACTGTTTCATTTGTTCTGTTTTGTGTCTCAGTTTTGTCTCGTATTTGTTGTGTGTCATTTTGTTTTTCCTTTGTGCTGTTATGTGTTTTTTTCCTCATTATTTACTGTCATTTTGTGTCTTGTATTGGTTGTTTTGTGTGACTTTGTGTCTTGTTTATGCCATTTTGTGGCCCGTTTTTGTCGTTTTGTTTCTCTTTTGTGTCATTTTGTGTCTTGTATTGTTTTGTGTCATTCTCTGTTTCATTTGTGTTGTGTCTTCTGTTGTGTCTTGGTGTCTTACTGTCTTGGTTTTGTCTCGTACTGGTTGTCTTGTGTAATTTTATGTCTTGCTGGTATTGTTTTTTTTGTCTAATTGTTGTCATTTTCTTTCTTGTTTGTCTCATTTTGTGTCTTTTTTTATGCCATTTAGTTTCTTGTTTGTATCATTTTGTCTTGTTTATGTTGTTTTGTTTATGTTTGTGTCATTTTGTATCTCGTTTTTTTTTTTGTTTCATTTTGTCTTGTTTTGTGTCGTGTTTGTGTTGTTTCGTGTCAAATGTTTGTTCACTTCACACCATGAGTTTTTACAGCAGCCTCCTGTTAACAGCTTTCTTGTTTTTGGGGCCAAAAAAAGCACCAGATTTTAGAAAACAGTGCACGACTGTTAGTATTTGGCTGCATTTCTACAGTATTTTTTTTAAACACTGCAGGTTAATTTGTGAGTTTAGAGCGGAGCTAACTGTTCAGTAAAATGTTCTTCTTGTGCAACTCTGCAAGAGAATACAAAACCATGTTTCTTAGAATGTCAGAAGTTTAGCTTTAATGAACACTGATGTGCTCATAAGCTGCAACTATTCCTGCTCTCTAGACTGATCCTGAGGCTTTTTGCCCCAGAGCGAAGGTGTCGGGTAATAATAACTGTGCTGTAGCCTACAGCTGTGTGGATATTATTAGATGTTAGTGCCAGCCAGCTAAAGAATAAACACGTCGAGGTAGTGCAAGCATGAATAAAGTAGCCAAACACATTTTCGAACTGCGATATCAGGGCATCATTTGACCTAACACTAAGCTGCATGTTGCGTTATCTGAGAATCAGTATAGAATAAGCAGTGAGTAAAACGTCTGTGTGCTTAGAGGTCAGTCCATCGTCTAGTAAAGTAATCCAATAAAATAAATCGACACTGGGTGAGTTGATTCTGGCCTCTTGGCAGATCTGTTATTTGTGTAAAGTGATAAAGCCTGACACCAGTTGAAACCACTTACTAATCTGGATATTTTGTGTAGCGTACCGGGCGGCTCGGCTGTGAGAAGGTTTCCTAAAGGCTTGTGTTGGTCTCGTTCCAGAGTAAGCAGAGGAATGAGCCATTAGCAGGGCCGGCAGCTAACACTGACGAGGACCGACTGGCCTTTACTGAGTCAACGCTGGAGGCACTTATCAGCCGGAACAGCGTAGAACACACACGTCCGACTCAGGCAACTGTGTGAGTGTGTGAACGCATTTGTGTTTTGTGTCTTCGTGTTTTGACAGCAAGAAAAAAAAAATCAACTTTAGGATAAAGTGAATACAGCCGTCATCATTAGAGGGAGACTGTCTTTTACAATGATGATCAAAGAAACTACTGGAACTGATGGAAAGGGGAAGACGTGTGGTGTTGTAAAGACAGAAAAAAATAATGAAAGTGGTGAACTAGAATAACCCTGAGATTAAAAAAAAGTAGCTACCCAGAACTGTATTCCCTGCAGTTTTTCCAATTTATCTGGATAATTTCTGGAAATCTATGAGTCGTTTACTTCTGCAGCTGTCGTCATGTTCTTCCTCTGAATCACTGTGAGGGTTTAGGATCCAACAGTGTTCGAAAATAAGCACTCAACAGTCACGTTTTTACACTGATTTACATTTATTACCACGAGCTGTAGCCTTACCAAAGCTTTACTGACACTGTGACAAAAAGTCAGGTTATTTTTTGAAAGTTTTTAACTGTAATTTTCTTTTTGAACAATTTACTGTTATATTAAAGATTTTCCAGTTTTATTAAACTACAGATAATAACCAGGAAAATCACAGAAACAAAGTGGTAGTTTACATGTGGACTGTAAAAACAAATAGATGAATAAATAAAATAAATAATGTCCACGTCAAAATAGATAAAAATAGATTTTGTTCTTTTACAGTGTTTAGCCATTAAATTGCACTTTGTTTTTTGTCACTGCATTTAATCCACAAAAAAAATCATTACTTAAAATGATGTTACTCATTTGCTGTTTTTTAAAAAAAAAAAAAAAGAAAAGAAAAAAAGAAAAGAAAAAAAGTGTATTAAGGACTGAAAAATACTAAATCATCTTTTAATGGTTATATTTCAGATTTTCTTTGTTTGGGTAAGTTACAGATAATGTCAAGTAAGATAATTTTACTTTCTTTACTTTTTGCTATTTTTACTATTTTTACACTTGGAACATAAAAACAACAACAGCAAAACAAAAAAATTACATAAAATTAAAAAAAAAAAAAAAAAAAAGGTTAATAATGTCCATATCAAATCCCTTTTTTTTTTTTTTAGCAAACCTAATTTGTTCTTTTGCAGTGTTTGACCATAAAAATAATTATTTTAACATTATTAAAGGGAGCAAAAATATAAAGACTTTACAGTTATTTGTTATTTAAAATAAATATTATGTATAATTCAAGGATGGAAACATGCTAAATAAATTTTATAAAGGTTATTTTACAGATTTTGCCTGTTTGTTAAATACAAGTAACATCTAGCAAAACACAGAAAGAAAAAAAAAGCATTGATTTACATGTGGACTGTAAAAAAACAACAAAAAATTGTGTTTTTTTAAAAGTGTGTGACCATAATGATATGGTTTTACTGAATTAAAATAAGTTTGTAATGTCTTATTTTACAGATGTTTCTTGTTATATTCAGTTTTTGTAATAATTTTGGAAAATTACAGTATTCCACTGTTTTGTTTTGTTTTTTCCAACAATTTAAAAAACATTTCATTAATTACAGTGCACTAATACTGAAGCCTACACTAACCTGAACAGAGTCTTCACAATAAAAGTGCAATAACCGGCGTTATTATGGACCCAAAGGTAGACAGGCTCCTAAAATGTGACTGTGTAAACACTTTATGTTCCCACAACAGGAGCAATATAATCACACACAAGGAAACATAACACTTGATAAGTGCTTCCCTGTTTGGGGTTGCTAATGACAACATGCTGGGGTTTAGTTTTTAGTGTGGACAGAACCAGGTCAGACTCTGATCACAGGTGCAGCTGATGGTTGTTTTAGCCTGATAAACACTGATACATAACACCACACATGATCCTGTGCTTACACAACAGACACAGGTGTTCATACACATTCATCCTAGTGAGGCTGACATTAGCATATGATGGACATGTGATAAGAGACAGGAAGAGGAATGAAAAGGACATCTATTTACTGTACTCTCAGCCAAACAGTGAAGGTTGCTGACAGACAACAGAGCGATTCAGAGATCCAGAAAGGTACGAGAGTGCTTTAGGTGGGTAACAAACAACCAAAAAAACCTCCGCAAAGCTTCCTCGTAGCACATTTATAACCAAATCTCCCTGATGCGAATTTGCTTTCCATCTGCAAGCCATTTTCCATTTAAGGCAGCAATGTATTGTACATGCATACCTCTCTTAAAGCAGCGTTTTCCAGGTCATTCTTTGCACCCTGTAAATGCTACCGCAGCAATCATTTTCCAGACACTTTTCAGATATTTTCTTTTATAAGAGGGAACAGCAGCACATTTTGCCTCATGTGTGCTGCAAAGCTGCACTTCTTGGGGAGTTGCATCCGTTCATATTTCACATACGAGAGACTGACTTGTGCATTAAGGCTAGAAAGGCAAGCAATCCGGGAAATGCCGTCTGTAATAAAGTCTGTCATCTATCAGCGATGCCATTTCAGAGAGTGCCATCACAGTATCATCAATGTATCAATACGGAGGAAATGTCAGGGGAAAAAGCTCCTCCTGCAGGAGAAGTAAACACGGGTGACAGCTTGACTTCCTCTTCTTTTACTTCGGCCTTTTCCGTTTGCTTTTGGTTTCCAATAAGGAGCTGCAGCAGGACTCTCTCTGGCTGCGTTTACAAGGCTTGAGGAAAACAATGGAGTGGGTCATTCTGCAGTAGTAAAGGGGGTTTTAATAGCCTGCAGGGTTAGTGTTAAGCAAGTCTGGGAGGCCAGCGGAGGTGCAGAGGAGGTGCACTGTGCCAGCTGGTACCTCAACTAATAGCGCTGGAGGAGGGACAGATATAGTTTCCAGTGTCTCTCTTCTCACGGCTGTGACTTGTTGAGCCTCTGTGTTCTGTCAGTCTCTCACTGCCAGAGAAGCACACAAACATAGAGTGAACAGAGGACGTAAAGATGCATCACGATGCAGGCCAGAGCGCCAGAAATACTCGAGAAACGGAGAGATTTTTCTTTTCTTTTTTGGTCATTTCATGTCTCTCCTCCACTCACTCTGGACCTGCAAAAGGCTCCATACAGGCGTATTTTTGACTCCCACAACTCAGATGATGACTCAAACATGCCGCCCCTGCACACTTCTCTGTCTGTTGTATTGCGAGCATGTGTGTGTTTGTATCCAGATTAAAGTAACCGGCGATGACAAGGCTCCAGAAAGATACGATTTCTACTGGGAGAAACGGAGTAGGACATGGTACAGTGCAGTGCAGTGATGTGCATTATTCATGACATGTACAACTGTGACTCTGAGCCAGTTTCCAAAGGGCAGCCTGGTGCTGAAAGAGGTCATTCACCGTGCCATTAACAGCTGTTCAGGATGTGGAGGGACATTCAGACCTTTAGGGTTAATAAATGACTCCATTTTAATACCTTAATGACTTTCATTTGTGCGAAGTCGGGCTACAGAGTTACAAAGTTCATTCTTGTTTGTAGATGTGGATCACTTAGTGTCTCCGGCTGAGACTTGAGATGTGCAGGTTACAGCTGGATCATGTTTTACTGCCAGGAAATATAGATTTATCTTCCCTCCAGAATCCCAGACCTTGTTAAAAGGCACACTGCTAACTTAGTGTAAAAATATGACAAGACAAATGGATGTTGGGATTTGCTTCTTGTGTGCTGCTAATGTTTTGTGCAGGTGTTACTGTGCTGTTTCTGCTCAGACCTACTTTTTATTTGTCCCAAATGGGAAGCGTGGAGGGTATGAGGCAGAAAAGCCACCGCAGCCTTGCGAAAATAACATATGAGTAACATAAAGACGAAGGATACACGAGACGGAAACATCATGAAGTGCAAGAACAACTAAGAAAGCAAACAAATACGTGTTATACTGAACCTGTGAGATTTCTGTTTCAACAAAGTGTTTGTCCTCATTTCTTTTTTTGCTTGGGCACTTTCATTTAACAGGGTTTCTCTATGAAAGAATATGTTCCCCTTAAATAAAGGTTAAAAATAAATGGTCGGATTACAGCCTGATTCAGCTCACTCTTTTATGATCTTTTTTTGTCAGAGGGCAGATTTCTACTCAACTTAATACATCCGTTGGGCAAATAGTGTTTATCAGCTAATACAGTACAGAAACACCGACAGCACGTTTGGCTTAACACAATGACCCCTTTGTGTCCCATATAAACAATAAAAAGTTTGCATTTCCTCTATAAAACATTTGAATCTGTACGTATATTTTAAAAAATCCTTGAAAAAACAAAGTTATTGTGTTTTCTATCAAAACAGTTTTGATATGCGTTTGTTACAAAAGAAAAAATGGCTGATTTATCATTATAAGACTTTTTAAAGCTCTCACATGTCGTTCTTGGCCCTGGTTCAACTCTGGCTTTGTTCATAAGACCAAGTTAGACAACAAGTTAATTTTTTATACTGATTACTGTAATATGTTATACTGTGTGTGCTCTGGTGACACTATATATTATGACCCCATAGTATATTTAATCAGTGAGTTAGCGAATAATGCTCAAGTGATGATGTTATGCTTGTGTGTTTCATAACAAGCGCATAATATGTCATATATTCAGGTCAGGTGCACAGCTATAAAACTTCTGCTGTGGACAGCATGTTTAATGAACATGTTTGCTTGTTCGTTTTGAGCATGTTGAACGTGTAGGATTTGTTTTGATGGTACAGAATCAGGTTGGGTTGGATTTAGTCTGGATAAGATTCAACTGTTGTAGTTTTGTGATCCACAAAACCTGAAGTAAACCCTCCTCTGACATTTTCCTGATGGATTATATTTTAAATTTAAAAAAACAACAAAAAAAAACACAGGTTCGCTGGAATGTAACTGTTGAAACTAAGGCAAAACAAGTATGATAAGTTGGCCGCTGTTGCACTTCAGGATGATCTCGGGTCAGAAATGGTTTGACTCAGCGTTACTGGCAGACCAACCTGTTATAAGAGATTTCGCAATAAAAATCTGCTGATTTATGTCAATGTAGCTGTAATGAAGAGGTATTATAAACACGGCAGCACAGTGTTTGAAACTAAAAGTGTGTTTATCCTGGGACTCCTCTAAGTGTCTCCACTGTGACCAACAGTCCAGGGAAAAGCACTTAGAGCCTCTCTGAACCAGGAGGGACACAAGAACAGATTGCCTTTGGCTGCCGCACAGCCTTATTTAATGCTCCATCCCTCATCTCGCTCTTTGTCTCTCTCAGTCTCTTAGTTTTAATGGTCATGTCCCCGTAGAGCCCAACCGAAGAGACGAGGCGAAATGAAGCGGTGGCAGGAGACGTCTGATTGATTAATGTGCCGCTGGCTTGATCGTCTGTCACAAGAAAATGGAAGGGAGAGAAGACGGGAGAGATAGCGGCGATACGACCTCCACCTTTCGCTCTGCCCTTGGCTCCCATCGCAGTCACTCCTTGTTACAAGGACCAGAGGAGGTCCGCCGAGGACGAAAAGTGGTATCCAGGATATCCTGTTAGGAACTGCGGGGTCTTGTGAGATTCCTGCTCTCTGACCTTTCATCTGCTGTAAAGCAAATGTCTTCGCCAGCTGTGGTTTCCTTGTGTGTGCCATTGTTTGGCTGCAGTGAAGAGCCGGGCCACAGTTAGCTGGTTAGCTGGGCATGGGAACTGGCTGGAGGCAGTCTCCCCTCATTGCTTCCCTCCTCTGGGAGCTTCTCTGGAAAACTACTCTGCCACCAAACCCTGTTATGTGAATGATGGTCGAGAGCCAAAAAAATCCTCATCATTTTGATATGAACAAATGGCAGATCTGCTTCTGTGCAGCGATAACTTCTGGAATAATGATTCAAACTATGCTTTTTTTTTTTTTTTTTACAGCGAGAGGAACTGACAAAAAATGCAAAGGAATGTGAGACTTTTTTTTTTTTTTTTTTTACAGCGAGAGGAACTGACAAAAAATGCAAAGGAATGTGAGACGATTCATTTCGATTGACGCTTGATCACACTGTGCGTGACGGTAAGCATCCCAAGGAATCACTTTATTCATGAAACAGTGGCACACTATTTATAGAAAGCTGAGTACACATGTGTGGGTGTGTGTGAACTATAATGACAGACTGTGAGCCTGTGGCCCTAATAAAATACAGAGGGAGGATCATATATTTGGGCTACTTTATCTGGCCTGGACCCCAGACACAAAGTCCCCTTAACATTTTCCATCCAAAAATAAAGAAACGATGCTATTTACAGAGAGAGAGGAAAGACCTGGCAATATGTACATTTTCATTTCACACCTTTCAGTCAAGATTAATAGAAGTAAGCTGAAGAAAGTTGGGAAACGGGGAGAAAAAGAGGATATTTTAGCTTGAAAAATGCTCGGATGAGAAAAAAATTGGAAAGAAACGTCTACAATTATACACATTTGCAGATGTGTCACTTTGTTTGAAGAGAGCGTGAAGGAGTGATGGGAAGAACGAGGGAGGAGGTGGAAGTGTTAGAGAAAAAGAAGAGGTGAAATCACATGTCCATATTTTGATTGTCGAGCTTCTGTCAAAACTCCTCTACATCAGACCCACGCAACACCGAGGAAAAACATCTTCTCACCCTCGTTTACATCATCTGCAGCTGTATTAAGAACCGGCTGTAGTGTCTTTGTCTTTTCCCTCGTGAAGCTCTCGTCTCTTTTTTTTTTGTCTGTCTCCTCCTCCTCCTCGCTCTCCATTTCTCACCAGATCTACAACAACCGAGCTGAGCGTGAGTGGCAAGGAAGTAAGTGTTTTCCGGCCCTGGGTGAGTCGCTCCTCTCATAGACCTCGGCCAAGTCTCAGCATGCCGTGGCATCACTCACAAAGAGACGCGCACGTGCACGCCAAGACTGAGCGCACACACAAATACTCGCGTGCACAGTTGCTCAGGCCCCCCCTCCTCCTTTTTTTTTTTTTCCACCAGATTTCCCCAGAACTTTGGCCTCCTGGTTTGTTTACTAGTTCATCCACTCTAACTGAGTTTACGTAAAAGCGAGGCTCTGAGAAACTTCAAATCACTGACAGAGGAGCTAGTCCTGTCATCTCCCGTACATAGAGCTGAAACTCTGCCTTAGCTGTCCGTTCTACCCCCAACATCCTTAACTTGGTGATTAAAAAAAGCACATTTTTCTTGGATTCTCTGTCCCCAATCTCTGTTTTCGCGGCTTCTGCTCTAATTGACGGAAAATTACTATGCGTCTCATGGCCTTCAATTAGTTTGTGTAGATGCACGGCAAAACTTAAAACAAACCCTGTCCATCCATTTCCCTTTAGCAAATACCAGCGCAACATTTACAAATCACTAGCTTGACATGGTCATCATTATGTCGCTGCAGCCAGTTCAGACGCGGATGTAATAATGTTAGGGCTGAGTGGGCTGGGTGGTGTTTTGTATGGACAGCAGAGATTCAGTTACAACTTTAATGTTGGTGAAATGACATTAGAAGGGCGCATTAGTGAATGTCCTCAAGGAGAAACCAAGCAGTGACATATTGTAAATATGCTGGCTGGCCTTTATTTTTCTTTTTTTCCCCCAAATCATCTTGTAAAATGTATTAGCATATTGGTTTTAAGGTTTAGCAAAAAGTGTTTCCCACTTTCAAACAGGCTCATTAGAGACAGAACTAGAAATTGCATAGATGTTAGCAGAGCAGTAGCTAATTTGCATGTGACTTTAGGATTTTGGCAACACGATATGCAGCATTTAGCATCTAGCAACTGCAGCTCCCACTCATGAGGCAAACACAGCATCCAAGTAGCAAGTGTCATATGTTGATTTTTCATTTTCACATTACAAGATGTTCAAATCATAGTAGCTGTTTTAGCCTTTCGGGAAGACAGCTGCCATAAAACCCTCAATGAGAAAATAACACGCAGTTATACGTGTTTGGAAGTAAAGATTAACCAGGAAGCAGGGCAGGGTTTCAGCTGTCTGTGCTCCTCAATTAAAAGCCTGCTCTTGCTTTGATTGGGGTGATAAAACTGGATATTACTTTGAGCTTTGGCCTCGAAGGCCCCGGCCATGCACGACGCGCTTTAGTGTAAAGCCAAAGTGCTTCGACTCTCTCCTACCACTAACTAATGACCAGGAAATAACTGTGGTTCACACACAACTCGTATAAACACACACACACACACACACACATTTACAGATTTGACTTTTACTGACTACATTCTTTCTCACAACCTCTTCGCTACCAGCCTTATAGAGCCATGTGTTACTTCAAATCCTAGTTATCGCCCACGAAATGTCTAAATCGACAGTATTACTGCTTCTGCTGCCTATAACCTCCCTCCGAAGAGTAAATAGTTTTACCAGGATGCTGAAAGTGGCATAATTTGACACACTGCGAAACAAACTGTTGTGAAATATTATGCTGACCGTGGGTATTTCGCCTTTTTTTTCCCTACCACAACCTTATAACGCTATAATCAGCACTGTGAGTTCAGTTGTGCCGGAGTGAAGTGTGAAAAACTCTTCACACTCCACCTTGTTTTCTGATGAGCTTAGTGGGAGAGGAAAAGTCTCCATTTTAACTTGATATCATCTGCACGGTAAGACGATATTCGGGGGAGGTAAGTAACACAAGCCCAGACTGCAGTGGCTCCCCGCAAATACGTCAGACTTTTCATTGGCGCTAATGGAGAAAACCCCTGTGTGAACCATAAAGTTGAACCTGGACCTAAAGAAAACTTTTGAGTGGTTGTGAATTTAGGTCGAAGAAATAAAACAACACCGATCCACGTGTCTGCATCCATCCGTACAGGCTCAACGGTCCACTGACACCGTCAAGCCTTCCTTTAATGCACACTGCACTCCCTCAAAGAAGCATTCGGCGCTGATGACTGTTTACTTAGCGCCGAATGGCCCTCCAGTGAAACCGCAGCCTTCTCCTCCTTCTGAATCTATGAGGCCTTTGACCAGAATGCCTGTCAAAGAGTCTAATTTCATGTTTCAGTAATGGATCAGCCGAGGGGAGACAATTCCGTCTCCAAATGTCCCACAAACACTATGAAATGCCACAGTATTATTGTGCCAGTGCATGCATGCATGCTTAGGCAAACAAGGGAAAATGCACTAACAGACACACTGGGACTTTTGAGTTTTTGTCTTTTCCCTGCAACTATAGGGGAAAAAAAAGACACTTTCCCCTGAGTCGTCTTTTCCACTTACAGCTTCGCTCCTGTTTTTTTTTTTTCTTTTTTTTCTCAGTTCGTGTTACAATTTTCCAGAAACAGCTCCTGGTGTCTTGAGTGTGAGTTAGAGGGTTGGGTGTAGCGCAGTGAGCACTCTCCATCTGCGGGCCAGATTAAAGGCAGGGGAGGAAAAGAAAAAGAAAAAAAAAAAGTCAGGGATGCATGTGTTGGGTGAGTGCAAAACCAAAGGGAATGAGTGAGAGGGGTGCAGGCATTTTTGCAGTATGTCTGTGCGTATTTGTCAGCGATGGGAGTGCTGCAGTGCACGCAGGGCCGGCCTGCTCCGACTCTGTCTCTCATGTGTAAAGCATGTGGCCGGGCTGCCAACATGGCAATCATGAGGCAGAAGCTCTCCTCTGATTACTGAGTGCTTCTGGCCTGGCGTAATAGAGCAGCCATTTCTTCTTTTTTTTTCTCTCCTCCTTTTTGAGATCTTTGAAGTGTTTGTGGAAGCACGGATTAGTGGCAATTAACACGAGTTTGAAGAGCTGGTTGGTTTTTAAACGCGTGAATGAACGCTGAGGAGGATCACCTGGCCGTAGATTTTAATTGTGTCATCAAACAACATCTGCAGTTTTTTTTTGTTTTTTCCTTGTTTGCAACAGAAGCACGGCCCTCATGCCCTCATGAATCTCACAGCTGTTATTACAACAGCTCCTCTTTTCAACAAGTCTGCTTTCCCGACAAAAATTTCAAGCAAACACAAACGACTGGAAATAGTTCAGTGCAGATGGCGGACCGGGTTATGGTGATGAATCAGCTGAAAGTAGACCGTGGGCTGATTAGTCGCTGTTCTCCAGACAAATATAACAACCAAAATATAATTCAAACTGGAAAACAGGGGTTGCTGTGCAGCCATTGTGCAGAGTGAACAGGTGTGCTGACAGTCGGCCTCGTTTTGACTCATAATTAGGTGTGGTCACCTCCACTCCACCACAGGATGGAGTGCTGGATGAATCAGCGGCCATTGGTTTGGTTAGAGGCATTCATTTCATGACTGGATGATAATGGGTGAAAAAATGTGAGCCTTTGTGTGTGTGTGTTTTTTTTCTTTTTTTGTAAATGGTATATCCATCAGAGTAGTCAGAGCCGAGCTTTGTGTATTGCGGTTTCAGATTTTTGTGCTTTAACACAACAAACAGTAATGAGAGCAGTGGTGGGAAAGATAGAGAAATACAATGAAGAAAAATGTGGCTTTCTCTAATGATCCTCCTCGCATGTCATAAAAAAAATGCAATAACTTTTCCACCAGCACAACTTGTTTACCATGCAGCCTTTTGGTGCAGACAGGCTTGGTGTTGTTGGGTTATTTTCTAGCCACATCCTAAAGGATTGATGCTGTGTTCATGACTACTTAAGCGCGAATCTAAGATTTTACATAAGCCGCTGAGGTTTCTCAAAAAAAATGAAGTCAGCCAGCTCACATGGAATAGATCATTAGTGAATGTAGTAGAAATGTGTGGCATCTTGTTGCTCCCCACAAAGAAAACATGGAGCTAAACTCAGCAGGCAGCAGTAACGCCAACATTCCCCCTCAGGGAGGCCAGATTCAGAACCTACAGGTGGTTGTTGGAATGGAGGTGGAGCCTTGGAAATGCAGCAGCAGCTGTGGTTGCATCAACCACCACCACCACCAGCAGCAGCAGCAGCAGCAGCAGCAGCATGGTTTTAGGGTGAGCTGTGTAGCAGGCATGCAGCAGAAGAATGAGCATGTGTTGCTGTGAAAGGGGTGTGTTGAAAGAGTGTAGCAGCAGACTCCAGTTGGGCTCCATGAACCAGCTCGCAGGCTTCAACTTATTTATTTCTTTGGTTTTGTTCACTGTATAATTTTAAAAAATGTAGTAAAATTACAGTATAGACTTTGAATTGACATGCCTAATTAAAAATAACATTTAAAACCTGTAACTTTGAATAATCATAAAATTTCATTTTTTAAATGTATTTATTTTTTTCCCTTTACATCAAAACACTATTAAAACATTTGTAAATTTACCAATAATTACATAAATGTTTCCTTTTTTATTTGATAGATGAAACTGCTAAATTCAAGTAAATTACAACACATTTATACAATTACATAAAGTTTGTGACAATTAAAAAAAGAAAGAAGTATTGGTTCTAAAATTTTATGTAGTTTCATTTTGTTGTTGTTGAATGAATGAGAGATGTCTTGTTTTCATCTGATGTTTCCATAGGTTCAACACACACAATTTTTTAATTTTATTATTTCATTTTTATTCTTTACTTCATTACCACTAAAAGGCCAAATGAATATCTTACATGGTCTTATGTGAAATTAAGGCTAGAAAATGTATTTTGATGTTAGAAAATCACAATATTTTAATGGCTAGAATATTATCTTTTTTTGTTGTTGTTGTTGTTTTTGCAGTGTATCCAGTTTGCGTTTCTAGCCTGACAACATAAAAATGCAAAAACTGACACACCGTTATCTTAGCTTTGTTTTATTAGTTTTAAAAATAATATGTACAACCAAAGCAGTTTGTCCTCGGGGTAATAATAAAGTTATTTCCCTGTCTGCCTGCTGTCAGTCACCTAGCAACAATGTTCTTATGACTTAACCCACTAAAACCCTTAATAGAATCTATTTTTAACTTCCAGAATTGGAAAGACAACTTCATGAGTTCCACTTAAAGGCAACATAATCTGTAGCTGAATGCACCAAGGTCAGATGTGTGAAATGCGGAACTGAAAGAAAATACACGATAACTAGTTGCTCATAAAAACGGCATTTGAGGTTGAAATTAAGGCAACGCAGCAGAAACATCACCCACGGTCTCCAACAGCAACCACGAGCAGCTCAAGGACAGAGCTGAGGGGTCGAAAACACCTGAAACAAAATACCTCAGTATTTACACTGCTGAAATTTTGTGCCAGAATTCGTCTACATAAAACGCAGATCAATCGCACATCCCTCATCCTCACAGCCAGGATGAAGGGTCATGTTTGTGTACAGCAGAGCTTTCACAAAAAAAGGTTCTGTTTTCAAAATATCTTTTCTTGGGTTCCGTTGGGACATTTGACCTTATAAAATCAGCCTTACCAGTTTTTTTTTTTTTTTTTGGTTTGACTGAAGAGTAGAAACTGCAGCACAGCGAAGCAAAGCACGGTGCATTTTCAGCACGAGTCAGGCTTTCTTTGAGAAAAATTATTTATCGCTCCTATTCAACATGTGCGACATTTGTCTCGGGTGACAAAGATAAGACTTTATTCCTCTTACATGACAAAGACTTGGCTGCTGATAGAAACTTCAGCAGATTGCAGCATCTGTAGACAAATGTTTCCATGATTTACCTCTGGCCTCTTCTCTGGAAAACAGTTTACATCACTTCACATGAAAGAGAAATGAATAAAGCCTCTGTCCGCGTGGATCAGCTTGGCTTCGATGCAAAAAGTGTGGGTTTATGTAAAAGTCCTGGTTGATGTTTTAACCTTGAACTGTG
The DNA here is from genome assembly GCF_000690725.1 of Stegastes partitus. Lineage (NCBI taxonomy): Eukaryota > Metazoa > Chordata > Actinopteri > Pomacentridae > Stegastes > Stegastes partitus. The sequence goes on from NW_007578346.1 coordinate 190,860, forward strand.
TGCCTGAAGTCAGCAGATGATGCAGATATATCATCACCTGCTGACAATGTCTATAGGGTAAAGCGTTCTGGCTCATATATTGAGGTTCCTCTCCCTTCGCAAATGGACCAAAAGTCAGACAGACAGTAGTCCAGATGGACAGACAGATGGCCAGAGTTCAACAGAGCATCATTAACGTACACGGCTCCGTGTCGACAAATAAAAACGTGAACAGCCACACCTTTATCAACATTATTAAACCATAAATGAAAATCATTTGACACGTATCGTCGAGCACTTCTCAAATCTACCTCGTAGGAGTCACTTCAGGGCATCATACAGTTATCTAATAGAGGATAAAGTTGAAATCATTACTACTATCTTAACCAGCTGCTATCTGACAGTTCCAGTACGTTTGATGAAAAACCTCCCTGGTCCGGCTACGTTTGCTTTATAACCTTTGAATTCAAAATACATCTCTACGAGGCTGTTTCATCTCCTGACTTGATTTTGTTTGCACAGAATCACAGTTCAATACATCGCCCACATTGCGTGGAAATCCTGGGAAATATCCAATAAGAGAGAGAGCGAGAGAGAAGAGTCAACGTTATGGGAGCATTTGTGTTGTGGGCATGTTTAATGTATAACTCTCATTATTGCAATAAATCCTTGCCCTGTGCTCCGACGCCATAAAACCTAATGAAAACAACCACACATTAACTTCCAGTGAACTAAACATTTTTATGCTGTGTGAGTGTGGGATGCAGAAGCGTTCAGGGAGTCTGTGCACTGTCTCTCTCTCTCTTTCTCTCTCTGCCTGTAACTGGATGTGTTGATGAACAAACTGGCTGCACGTGTCAGAGCTTGCCTGTTCCTGGTGGCGACTGAGCCGGCTTTCATCCACTACGCTCGGCGAGGCTCTGCCAGTCACTGGCATCAGCGTCTAACGTGCATCAGAGCTCATAGCAGCATTCATTTCACACGTCTCAGGAAGCAGACACTGGATAAAGTTTCTTAAAACTCTGTGATTCTTAATTCTGGACGCATTAAAGAAGTATTTAGATTTGTAGGCAAGCTGGTGATCATTGCACAGAGGCTGCCTTTGTGAGAGAAATGGTACAAAGTTGGTGCTGATAAAAATGCTTGAAAATGTGGCAAGCCTCTGAATAAACTAATACACTATAATACAGACTGCTTAGTTCGCACAACATGTCAGAAAGTGACGAGTGACTGATGTCGCCTGTAATGCTTTAGAGGTTGAAATGATTCGTACCTGGAGAGAGGTCTCCGTCACTCTGCTCTCCGGAGTCTGAATCCATCTTCCCCTGCAGGACGCTCGGAGGCTGCAGAAGCTCTCTGGTTCCTCTCTTCTGATTTCTTCACCCAGAAAGAAAGAGGGAGAAAAAATCAAAACCAAAACCAAAAAAAAAAAAAAAAGAAGCAATTTCTTGTATATTTTTCTCTCCCGGTGAGCTAAACTTCCCCTCCCAGCCTGGATCACTGCAGCTGTGAGAGGAATGCTACTGGCTTATTTGCTGAGCTGTCTTTGCGCTCCTCTTTTTTTTTTTTTCGTTCCTTTTTGGTCTTCTCTCCTGACTCCCTTCAGTTTCCCTCTCTACTTCTCCCTCTCATCTACTTTCTCCGATGCTCCCTCCCCCTCGCTCACCCTCGGTCCGTCCCCCCTTCTCGGTTTCTCCCTCCCTTTTTTCCCTGCCACTCGGTCCCTCCTCCTCCTCCTCTTCCTCTTCCTCCTCCTCCTCCTCCTCCTCCTCCCATTCGGTGCTGTCACACTCAGCCTCTTCACGCTCTCTCCACTCCAACTCTTTCTCTACCTCTTTCTGTATGCTGTAAGTGCCGTCTCTTCCTCTTTCTCTCTTCCTCCCTCCCTCCCTCTCTCTGTCTCTGGGTAAGAGTGCTGCCTGTGTTTTAGCAGAGCAACGGGAGAGACTCATTCATGGCGACTTGAAATTCATCTCCAGCAGTAAAAATCCCATGACCCCCTTGTTACTGGGTGTTTTCAAAAAAATCAGGCCTTTTACTATCAGCCGCTGTCACATGAAGTCAGGTCAGGTAATCATTAACGGAGTGCATCGATATCAGACTCTGGTGTCTGAATTACCTCAATTTTACACATTCAGCAGTCATACAGAGGGAAGTTTAGAAGTAGTTGTGACACTTTCACACTTAAGGCAGCAAGATTTCATTTTTGAGGAAATCTGACTTAAATGTTACCGTCTTTTTTTAACCAGCTGAATGCAAGAAACAAGTTATTTCGTTTTAGAAAATGCTGCATGAAGACGGCACACTACCTGGGAAACCCTTAACTGCAAAATACCTCAAAGCCATTGAACATAACAGACTGCTTACGTAAAAAAATGTGTAAAAATGTTCTCAGGGTGGGCCTCAGTTATGAATCACTTTTTGTGAGCCGAGATGAAGCCGTGTTGGTGTGTGAGGGCAGGTGGGTGTGCAGTCGGTGGTCCGACAACAGTTGCAGGCGTCACCGTCATCCCAGGTGTGGAGCTCGGTGCTGCCCAGCATGGACCCTGGACACCAGATGGCATCAGCCTGCCCTCCCTCTGCCCAAGGCTCGCTTATGTCTTCAACGCTGTGCGCATTTGCATGCGCGTGTCTGTGTGCAATGTCAACTCTCTGCTGCAAATAATGCAGTTGCACAAAAGATATGCCAGTAATAACAACAAGCTGGGCTACTTTGATCCTGCCAATAAAGCCGCGTACTTCTTTGACCTGATGTGAAGTGGAGTGTGTTGGTGTGTAGGCTGTGCGAGCATAGATGGAAACAAACAGCGCTGTTGCCCTGAGACAGAAAAGCATAAAAGTGAGTCCACAGTACCTTTGTTTGTTTGCAGCGCTTCGAGTTTTTGCCCAAAATATGAAATTCAAACAGAATATTATCCTTGAGCACAGTTCAGTCTCCCCGGCCTTTGCATGTGAGCTCTTGGTTTCGCTTCAGGAATTCAAGTTTGATAAAATCTCCAGCGTCAGCATCTCCATAAATGTTCCCTTTGTAATGTGAGGGCATTTGGTTCTCTTGCTGTCATAACTTCAAAGCTACTATCAACTGTGTGTCTGCAGGACAGGACAAACAAACTGCAATACACTAATAGGAGATGATGAACACTGGAGAGAGCGTTCGTAACCCCTGCTGCATGGTAAAAACACTCCTTTGCAAGTGAAAGTCCAGCATTTTATATTTATGAAAGGTGGATTCTGTGATTCTGGAAAAATATTGTCCTCGAGCATGAACGTACACAAGACACAAATGGAACAGTGTTGTGTGGATTAGTTTGAGTCATTTCAGTTAGTATTCTGTGAGGACAAATTTGAAAACAAAAAATGTGTTGTTTTAGAATTGCATACTACAGCTTTAGTAAGTAAGCGTAGTAACATAAGTATCACCAGCAAAATATACATAAATGTGTAAAGCAGAAGTAGTCATTCAGCAGGAAAGCCTATTATCGAGTGTGAAAAAATAATCTATAGAACTGTATTAACCTACATTTGATGGGAAAAGGGACACATGGTTTGTAGGTCAAAAGGTCGGCAAAGAGCTGACACATACATACACACAAATTACAGTCACACCTACTTTCACTTTTATAGCAGTTTACCTCAACTACACACCTTTGGACTGTAGGAAGAAAAACAGAGCTTCACCTACAACATATTTAATTAGCTGATCATGTATTTTGATATTAGTCTCAGGTTCTAGTAAGTGTGAATGTTAAACAGATCCAGTGGAGTAAATGTATAACATATGAAATGCAAAGGAGTAGTAGTGTAAAGTATAATAACAAGTGGGCTGGTATGGCTGTACTGAAAGTATAGAAACTACATCAGTTTTTTGCAGAGGTAGAGTGGGAGTGGAAGAGGAGACAGAGTTCTTTGTTTGCAGTGCAATGCTATGTAACACAATACACAAAACGTCTTTCACTGTTGAGAAGTAATAGTTGAGTATACAATAGTCTAAAGTAGTATACTCAAGTACTGTGCATAAAGCTGCAGTAGGCAGGAATCTGAGAAAGGGAAACCATGTAAAAAGCTTCAAATTAAGGCCCTACCTGCAGCCCTTATCTTTCTTCTCTCTGCCCTAATCCTCTAAGACAAACACAGGCACGAGCTTCAAACAGCTAAAAGTCAAATTTCACTTACAGTTTCCCACATAGTTTAAACAACCCTTCCCTAAATTATAGACTTTCATTTAAACCATTGCACCGTGAAACCCTACTTCCACTGCAGACTTGGGATTGGTTGAAGTCTCCCATTACGGGCCAGATTTCTAAAAGCCTGAAAACAGAAATGAGGGGAGGGCCACAAATATAGTTTCCTCTCAGGCCAGCTGAATTAAAATATGCTGAAAGGTTAATATAGAATTGGCGCTGAGTGACACCAAAAAAATACTGCCTACCCCAGCTTTAAAAACCACCTGCAGTGAAAATCAAGTTTATTTTACCTTGTTAACATCTCTGTATCGTTTTTTATTTTATTTAATATGCTGAGGTCATGTGATGTTGACATGATGTTTAAACAAATACACAGGTTCAAATTTCTGGAGTTTTATTCGTAACAGTACAGTGTTGAGGCAGAGTTGCAGGTGAGCTGGTGTGCTGAGCTGCAGTGAGTGGGTGGAGAAAGAGGCGGGGTCCTCATAGATCTGCACATTGCAAGTCAAGTGATGGCGTAGAGTTACATCTAAATTGAGGCATGAAGGGACTCTTTTCATGACAAGATAATCTTAAGTATGTAACTGATGCACAGAGAGACACAGAGAACTTACGTCAATGTGCTTTTACATCTTCCATGAGCTGTGTTAATGCTAATGAAATTTTGAACACAACAACAACAACAACAACAATAATAATAATAATAATAATAATAATAATAATAATAATAAGCAGAAGAAGAAACAAAAGAGTTCCCTGTAATAATGAGTGCCACCACTCTCCTCTGATGTTCAATGGGAAACAAATGGGCTGACTTTGCAAAGTGGGCTGCATGAAAAGGCCGTGAAGTGAGAGCTCGCCTTTGATCCGCTGCCTTTACTGGCACAGAGCCGTCCAGTCTGGGCTTCCTCAGACAGACTCGTCTGGTGAGAGAGATCTACCCGGGCAATGTATTCGGTATAATTTTCTTGTGAGCATTTTAAGTCCTGAAGTACTCGGTTCATACGAGAAAGTCGCAACGGTGAAGCTGAGAAACTGTCAAACAAGTAAATGTCTCTCAGCATCACAGAGAACAGTTCCAGCGCTGATGCTGTAGGAGGTACGGTTCACGTTGACAATCTACCGACAATGCAGAGAGATGAGTACATTACCAGTTTACCCTTTCTGGTAGATGTTTCCATGGCAACCAAGGCTCTCTTTTAATGAAGCACAAATCCAGCAGGGGACTGAAACAGAGAGACAGTATGGCCACTGGCATTTGAGAATTTTAGCACGACATAAAGTGTATGTGTGTGTGTGTGTTTGTGGGCAGTAAACAGCATGTAATCAATCAGATTGTCAATCAGAGCGTGAGGCCGGACGGTTTAAAGTTTTCGCTGCTAGGCTCTTACGTCTGAGTTATTTTAAAAGCTGTCTGGCATCCTGCCTCTATAAATCTGTCACGCAGTAATGGAAATAAATGGACGGAGACGGAAAAATATACATCATGTGACCAACAAAAACCACAAATGAAGAAGCACGGACTTCACTGAAAAGAAGGAGCAGACTGAGCTTTCAAAGGAGCGCTTAAAATTCAGCAAGGCAAGCTGTTCTAACGCCTTTAAAACCTTACAGTTGGTCTAACTAAAATGCAGTTCTTTGTTGTACATTTTGCAAAGTGCGTATTTTCTTTCAAGTGCCCCAGCTTAACCCGAAGTAAAATGGTTACAAAATAAAAGTGTTTCAAAGTGTGAAAACTCGCACTTTAAAGTGCACTGGCAAGATAAAACTGCACACAGGCAAGGCGGACACAGTTTGAAACCACAGCTATTTTTCAATTTCTCTTTAAAAATATTTCCTAATATGAAGCTTACACACACACACACCACAATTCCTAGTACTGAAGTGAAAGTGACCACAGATCTATTTAGCAGATGCCTGGAGCCACATTTTTTGCTCTTATTATTCACTGTAAAGACAGAGGAAAACTTGCAGTGATAGTAAGTATCAGTGTTTTTGACGTGCCTGCCGTTGCCAGTTTTGTTGTCTTGCTTGATCAGTTCGTCACTTTGGTCCAGAACGGAACATCTCCATCTATCAGATAGATTGCAAGGAAATTTGGTACAGACGTGACACAGACAGGGTCTCAAAGGGATGAATCTTTGGTGATGGATGACTCTGCCTCCAGAGCCCTTATTTTCAGAATGAATTGAAATTTACTGCCGACACTGCTCTCCTAAGGATTCATTGTCATAATTTCATTGGACGTTTTTATCTACTGCCAGCATCAGGTAAAGGCTTTACTGCAACAAATTCTCCAGCCTAAACTACCTTATTGCTCACGTCATTACATTTTGATACCAGACCGTATATAAAGATGGACTCTGTGTAACGTTACCCAGAGGTTTTCTGAACAGTGGTTTTAAGGCTCAGAGTTATGGCTGTCGCTATCTTGGTGGCACCTGACTCCACCGAACTCCTGGCTGATCTAAAAATGAGTGGAGCGAAGGTGGGCCATGGATTGTCCTATTACAGTACAAACTTGTCACACCCCTAATTATGCATAACTTTAAAACCTCAATGCAATTTAAATTAATGAGTTACATTAAAAAAAAAAATCACACCTATTGAGTTGTTATAAATGTAGAAATTAGCTATACAGACAAAAACTGTTTTCGTAACTTTCTGGAAACATTTTCATTTTAACATGGGTGTCTACGAGGATTGTTTTGGAGGCAGCCTCAAGTGGCCGTTTGTGGAACTGCAATTTTTAGAAGCTCTGTGTTGGCTCCATTTCTTTGGGCTGTGAAGGTTACCACTTGGATACGTCCAATATAAGTCCCAATTTCTCCAGAAATCCTGTGCTATGTTCACCTACCTTGCTAGACGCACCTCAGAATAATCAAATTAACTTGGTGCTACAACCCAATGTTTATCTAACTGCTATATCTTGTAAGAAGTCATAGCCAGCTTTTCAGAAAAAACATCCATGGGTGGACTTTTCTGTTTTTGATATTAAGAGCGATGCCGCTCTCTACATATCAATGCACATCTATTTCATGCTTGAATAGATACGAGTGTTTACCTTGTCCACCTACAAAGTCCTCATTGATCATGCACAAACCATGAACTGGCCTTAAGTGTTACAAAACAACATATAGGAGTGTTTCCAGTCTGAAAGCGTAACCTCTATACACAGGTGGATGAGTGGTGTGGACACAGATGACAGGACTGTAACCCAGGAGACTGGAGTTTCTGTGCCATCTGGGGACACCTACACTCTATAAAGTAATTCAAGTTATTTCCACCACTTAAATAAATGCACAGTTACAAGTTGAGGAATCTAATTTACTTAATTACATAAAGCTTTTAAGTTGCAAATATTATTGTTGATGGATTGGATTGATATAATAATGTTGGTAATTGCATCAATTTACTGTTGTGCCTAATTTAAACTCAAATTTCTTTCAGTTGATTTAAACTAAATTCAAGTTGAGGTAACTTAATGAAACTCAGTGTAGTTTTCTTATTGAATATAATTTTATTAGAAGAATAGCTTAAAAAGATTTATGCAAACTGTAATTTTTTTTTTTTTTTGAGTCCCAACATTATTTTGTGTGGTTTAAAATATTTTTGGAGTTTAGTTTTGTGTTCACTCCCACCATACTTTTGTTTTATTTGGGTTTTTGCACCACTTTGTTAGATTTGGGGTGGGGAGAATCATCATTTGGGTTAAAATGCACTCTTTCAAAATGTTAATCACATGTTAGAAAGATCTATTTCTTACGTCAGCAAGCTGACGAGTCCCACCCTACAAGAGTACTTCAAAAAGTTCTCTGCCTCACCCAGAAACAAGGGCTGTAACTCCTTAGATCACTGCCCACAAAAAACGTAAATGTTTTAAGTAATCAAAGAAAAAAGAAGAGGAAAGTTTCAAGTTGCCATGCTGTTGCTCGAGGACGTGCATGGGCGGCAGAAGCAGCCAAATGTGGCTTTGAACTGTTACTTCATGCATCTTACTCACCTGACCTGCACCACCTGACGTCTATCTGAAACTGAAATCCAACTCGCGTCATCGCCATCTTCAGAACGATGATGAAGTCATTGTGCTGCGAGGAGAATCTGGAGGCTCAAGATGAGACCTTCTTCTGCAACACGACAGCAAAGCTTGAACATCAATGGACCAAGCACATTGAAGTTAAAGGAGACTATGTTGAAAAATAAAGCAAGAACAATTTTTCTCCTCTGATGTTTTCTGATAAGGCTGAGAACCTTTTGAAGTTCTGTTGTATCTAAGGGAGATGACACCTGCAAAGTTTGTACTTGTACTTCATCACAGATGGCTTCATTGGGAAATGTAGCTAATAAGGTGATTGTAAAATGAACTGGAGGTTTGTCTT
>NW_007578346.1:199461-211956 GCF_000690725.1 Stegastes partitus
ATAGATAGATAGATAGATAGATAGATAGATAGATAGATAGATAGATAGATAGATAGATAGATAGATAGATAGATAGATAGATAGATAGATAGATAATGATGATGATTGACAGTGACACTATTTGGCCCTTATGTGAGAGAGTGATAATTAAAACATCTTTTCACCCTGAAGCTACTATAAACTGCAGTAAGTGCTATCACATTAGTCAGGTGTTGTTGACACTTAAATGAATACAGATCAGCTATTAATTTACAGCTTGAGCTTCATCTCTGGGGCTCCGTCTTGGCCTCATCCATGGCTTTAGTCATTCTGTACAGTAATTTGGTTTAACTTTGAGCAGAATATACACACAAACAAACTGCTGCCTTAAGGGTGTTTGAATTTTGTCAGAAAAAAACAAACCCCCAGCTTGACAGATGAGCAGCAGGTTGCGAATGACAGGAACAACATCTTCATTTGATATTCAGCTTGATATTTGTCAGTATTTCGCTGTTGGCATAAATTTTTAATGACTTCATTTTCTCTTTGCTCTTGTTAATGGCACTGAGCTCAGCGGAGGTGAAGGAGAGTATCACGAATAGGAATGCTTTCCTGGTAAATTTACTAGATACTTCTTACAAAAGTGCAGGCAGAGTGACTGCAGTGTATGCAAGATGATTTCCAGCCTGACAGAGGACAGGAAAGAGGACCGGGGTTGATGAGAAAGTAATGATTCATTTGCTATTTCCCAGGACACCTGCGAGGAACAGCCTGTGATACACACAAATGCAAGCAACAAGACACGCACACAGACAACACATTTTATAAGGGAAAAAAAAAAGCAATCTCAATCCAGACACAAACAGACACTCACACACACACACACACTTGTTGCTAAGGGGGTGAAATGGTTTGTTGCAGATACTGATTAGCCGACCAAGCACTTGTGTGTGTTTTCTTTTCCTGAAAGACGCCCCTCATCTCACTGTAATCAGCACCGAGCAAGTCCCAGGTGGTTGTGTGTCAGTAAAATTGAGACCGAGACTTGTATTTTAGGCGTTTCGCCGTCTTGCATCACTGATAGACAGCCGATGACTGACAACCCGGACGGATCTGCAGTGCACAGCTGAAACTCTTATCTACATGTGAAGCCTGTTTGATCTTTTTCTTTCTCAAAGGCTCCATCTCTGGTTCTCCTTTCTTTTCAAACGCACAGTCAACATGTCATTGTTCAGCACAGTCCTATGAGTGATGCTGCTGTTTATAAAGTCAAAACAATACAAATTGAAGCATCTGTGTGTGAAATATATTGAAATGTTTGCCCAGAGGCAGAGCGGCTGAACATAATGGACAGATTGGTTTCTTTATTCAGGCTGTGGCTCGAGATAAAGATCATACCATCGTTTTCAGTATTGCAGTGCCCTCTTCTGACCGATATTTGCAAACACAAAAACAGAAGAGGGGTTGGTTTTTTTGGTTTTTTGTGCTCTCAATCTGCATGCATCATATATAATTATTACTCCTTTATCTGTGTTAAAGTTTACTCAGATCATAATAGATGGCAGCACAATTAGTTTTTTTGTTTTATTTGTTCTCTGTGCGATGCTGTTGTGCGGATTTTATTCAAATATTCTAAGCCTATATTAATTTAAAGTCATGGATTTGTGTAATTTTCCTTTGTCTTTATTTAATTGTAATCGCCAATAATTCTGTTACTTTATATCTCTGTTAAACATTTTCACCCACATTTGTTGCTGTTAAATGTATTTGCCAAACACATTGAGCTAGTTTAACTTACTCTTAATATACACATATTTGAAAATGTTTTTAAAAATGACAATAATAATAATAATAATAATAATAATAATAATAATATAATAAACTGTTTAGAAAATAATACATTCAAATTGGTGAGTTTGTTGGTCTAGAAAATCCAATCTAAACATTAATTAATTAAAAAGAACACTTCATTGAAAAATATTCAAAATTCTTCCTAAATTAATATATGTAGACACACACACACACACACACACACGCACACACACACAAAAAACGCTACCGATAATAAGACACAATTTTTGGCACAATAATTTATATTTATTTCTGTATGTCTAAACTTGCATATAAAACTTAGCTTTGTACAGTTGTGAGACAGTCTAAATGAAGTACTAGAGATCATGTGTATATATATATATATGTTCTATTTAGAAGTGTAGGTGCAGTTAAAGGTCATTGTCTCGCCAGCTTCCTCTCTGTCTGGGTAAGAAGCTCATGATGAGATGCTGATGCGCTGCAGGCTGCTGGGAGAGGTTGTTGGTCTGTGGGAGGCAGTCCAGGGTCAAACCTTTATGGGGGCAAACAGAGTACTGGGAGAGCAACTGCACCAAGATGGATTTCATCATCACCATGGCGATGTGTTTGCCAACGCAGGAGCGAGGGCCTGAACCGAACGGCTGGAAGTAACGCCGAGGGGCCTGGAAGGGAAAAAGTATAATTTCAAATAAAGTGTTTTTGTCTATAATGTTAATACTCATCACTTTAACAAATAAAAAATAATCTTGACACTCCAAACTCATCTAATCCACCTTGCTTGGACTGTTTGGGAGGTTGAATCAGATTTGATTGACAGTAATAAATTTTACATCCTGATTGGTACACTGAAGTATTTGACACCATCTTTTTCAACCTTCTACACACCAATGAGAAAAGCAAGGATAGAAACAGAAAAATTAAAATACCCCAAATTATTTTAACTTTGGCGGAAAACTGTGTGTTCACATAGGTCTCCGTCACTCATAGTAAGAAACTGACTTAGAAAATGGGCTTTCAGGATCTTAAGTGTTTATTCTATCAATATAAGCCACTCTGTCTTATACATTTGAGTGTTGCAGGTGGAATTATGCAAGTAAAAGACAAACTACTCACATTTTTTTCAAAGTTTCCCAGATTAAATTCATTGGCTTTCAAGAAAAACTCGGTCCGGTGCATGTGGCCGGTGTTCAGGATGATGTTTGTGCCCTTCGGTACCCTGTAGCCGTCTATGATGTCATCAGACAGGGCTCGACGCATGGTGAAGTCCACCACCGGGTGGAACCGCAAGCTCTCGTTGATGAAGCTCTCCAGCACGTGCAGCTTCTGAAGGTCTCCGTTCTGCAACTGTCTCTCACCTACAGTGAGACAATTGCAATTAACAAAACATTAATGCCATATAGTGACTTGCCAGTGTGCAATTTTGCAACAAGTCCTGTGTTTATGAAATGCACTAAATGCACCTTTGGAGTGCTCACATCCGAAAACTGTTCATGACTGGTCTAAAATCGATCATTAGTGGCCATCATTTAACCTCTGCTTTGTTGGATCAGTGTGTTTTTTCATCTTACCTACAACAGTGTCTATCTCCTGCAGCAGCTGTAGCTCCACATCTGGATTCTGTTTGAGCAGCAGCAGCATAAAGAAGATGCTGACGGCCAGAGTATCTGGTGCTGCGATCACCATCTCCAGCACACACTGCGTCACGTTCTCAGCAGTCAGCTCGCCGTGGTTCTGAAAACACAACCAAACGTGAATTAGATGTCCTGCATTAAAAGAATACTGACACACGGGTTCAAGGATGTGCCGAAAAAGCACTAAAAGAGATTATCTTTGAAATGAATGAACTCTGATTCGATTCTTATACTAACTTGTGCAAATATGAGCTCTGCTGTGAAGTTGATGTTGTCCAGTTTATCTGCCTGCTCCATATCTCTCCTCTTCTGAGCTACAAGGCTTTTTATGGCATCTTGTAGCTCCTGGCTGTGAGATAATAGATACAGAACACTTGATTACAAAAAAATATGTATGAAGAAGCATGACATGAATGATAAAAGTAAGTGAGTGACTCACCCTGCTGCCTTGTGCCTCTGGTGGATCCAGCCTAACTTGAAGTAAATGTCCGGTTTGATCAGCACAGTCGACCAGGTGTCAAAATAGTGCAAAATCTTCTGCAACAGCTCTTTCTCTGGACACACAATTCAACAGTCAGATAAATTCACTGAATCTTCACTCAAACTCACACAGTTCCTATTTGTGCTTGATGCATTCTTTCAGATGAAATACATCCTCACTTACAACTTGTATAATAGCCATCTCTACATGTCTGTTTACCATTTATAGGGACATCCAGGAAGAGTCTGTTGGAAATGTCGACTACAGTGCAGCGCAGCAAACTCAGGACGTCTACATTACTCAGGCTGTCCAGGTTGTCCAGGTGAGCCTTAGTGGACAAGGCGCAAATCTCCACGGTCTGCTGCAGATTGGGACCTGTCAGGGCTGAAACAGAAAGGTTTTTGTGACTTATTGTCACTGAATTTGTTGACAACCACTCAGTTTGGACAGCTGATTGAAGGTACAAGTGCTACCTTTAGTGAAATAGGTGCGTATCTTTTTCCACAGAGCCACATTGTTGTTAAATATGATGCCTCTCTCGTTCATGCCGATGCAGCTGAGACCCAGCTTGCTCCCAAAACGTGAAGTATAATGTCCATTCTTCAGCACATGATGCACTGCTGAAGCCCTTGTAGTAAAAAAAAACGACACAGGAGATTATTATTTTGCACATTGCACGACTGACTTGTTTGCATTAACAGATGTAACCAACCTGCTGAGTATGAGTGTCTCCTCTCCATTGATCCAAACTCTAACGATGTCTCCATACTTCTTGTTGTAGTAGTTGCTGGCTGTGCCTATTCCGGTCCAGATGAATCTTATGTTTGACAGAAGTGGCCCCAAACCAAGACAAAATGAGGGACCTGTTGTGGGAAATGATGTCAAATACTGTAGTTCGGTTTGTACCAGTTTCAGTGTCAAATCTAAAATACGGTCACTGAACTTACCTGGGACGGTTTTCTTGTCGGTGTGACTCCAGGCGGCCACCAGCACACACACAAGCAGTATGAGGGTTCTGGTCGCCATGGAGATACCTGGTGATTGCGCTGCAGTTGCATTCGGGGACATAGAGACCAAGTCTGCCATGACGGCGTCCAAACCCAAAGGAGTCATCGTCCGTTCACAGCCAGAGATCAGATCCATAAGAGGTGAGATGTAAAACCACCTGCACACGTCCAAATGATGACGGCTGCCTCGGCTCTGTCTTTATAGGCGGGCTGAGCTGGTTACGAGCCAGGTCAGGGTAATACAAAAGCCACAACAGAGGAGGGAAATGGTAAACAACACACTTGTAACCTTGGAGGGTTGGATTGGTGCCTGTGCCCTTGGGAGTACAGGACTTGGTTCAGTGATGGTGTGAACTTGTATTTGGCATTTTGGTGATGAGAAATAGGCTGTAGCGCCTTCTTTGAACATCAAAATAAATAGGTTAAAAAATCCAACACAATAACAGCTTGGGCTGTGAGACTGTGGGAGCATCTTTGTTGTTATTGTCAATACTGCAGATTTATCTGTCTGGACAGATTTCATTGCATTTTTCACTCATGCTTAAGGTTTTCTTCTAATTTCTTCTACAAAAGCTAAGAAAACAAGGGAAAGCTGGGATTAAAGAGGGCATTTTTGTTTTGTTTTGTTTTTTTTCTTTTATATATTGCCTTTATACTGCAGATCTAATTACAGTTTAGGTAAAAGTTCCCATTGCTTTTAAATGATAACTTGAAAGGATCATTTGGAGTTCACAGTATTTGTGATCACACCCAGATTCCACCATCACGCCACCAGTAGATGGAGAAGCAGAGCTGTGAAGCATTAAACCAGATCCAGATCTTATTTTACTGAAACATTCACCTATAAAGTCGTGAAAAGAAAACAATATACCGAATACGGTGCCACTATAAGAGTTGTTTAAAAAGTCGCAGTCATTTAATCCTTTAACGTTATACATAACAGGAGCTTAAAATGCAGATGTCATATTTGTTTCCCAAAATGTCAAGTCGGGAAGAATTATGAAACACGTGAATGAATATATGCAATAGTACATGAGCCCCATCATCAGCTAGTGTCCTGCTAATCTCCATTCCCCGGCAAACGAGTGCAGCTCATGGGACTAATGGATGGACTTATGTAACAATTGTCCTTATCAGAAATGCAAAGTGGAGAAGCTCTTAGAAAACAGCTTTTAGACAGCTTTTTTTTTTTTTTTAAATTAATAAAACAACTGACTAGAATTACTGGCTGAATTATTGAATTTAACAGGAACCTTTTACAGATTTGGATTGGGCCTCTGCTCAGACTTAAGAATTTCGTATTTTCAAACTCTTGTCGATGGCACAGACACCACTACGTACACAGCTTTTCTGCAGTGTAGTACAGTGACAACATTAAAACTCAATCTAAGATATATGTGGAATTATGTAGCGAGGGAAAGTTAACAAAGCAACTGTTTCCCTCCATTTCCCTGTAAACCCTGGTAATTTTATTCATTTTGTTTTTTATTGCAATTTGTGACTCCATGCTGTCTCATTTTGCCTTTGTTCAATTGGCTCATTCTGCATAAAAGACTCTGTGAATTCACTTACCGCCCACACTTGAGTCCAAGAATGTGCGCAGTTCAAATGGCCGACTGTGTGCTGAGGCCCTGCCTCGATAGTGATGCCCTGCATGATGGCTCAGTCCTAGATTGTTCCACATGATTAAGCAGCGACAAGCCCGCTGTTTCTCCCGAAAACAGAGGTTAATGTAACCTTGTGTCTGGGCTCTGTGTTGTGGTCAAGCACATCTTTGTCTCCAGCCACATGTGTAGGAAGAATTCCAAAGTGAGCACACAAGACTGACAGAAAGCTGGGAAAAAAAGCAGTTAAATGTCAAAACATGTATGACGTTTGGACAAAATTTATTCTGTGTGATCTGCCATGAGTTGGTTAGCACTGTTCACATCCCGGTGGGGGCACCGGAATCTTTCTGTGTGGAGTTTGCATGTTCTCCCCGTGCAGCGTGGGTTCTCTCCAGGTTCTCCGGATTCCTCCCACACAGTCCAAAAACATGTTGAGGTTAATTGGTGATTCTAAATTGTCCCTAGGTGTGAATGTGGTTGTCTGTCTCTAAGTGTAGCCCTGTGATAGACTGGTGACCTGTCCATGTGTCCCCTGCCTTCGCCCTGAGTCAGCTGGGATAGACTCCAGCCCCCCTGCGACCCTAGTGAGAATTAAGTGGTGTATAGATAATGGATGGATGGATGGATGGATCTGCCATGACAACTTTGAGGAATTTATGTCAGAATTCCTCTTTAAGGGGGCATCGCAGAGTTGGAACGAGATTTGATAACAGCAAGAAGATGAACTTGCTGACCCACCAACTCTGACTAAACACTGGGAGATACGTGCCATAGAGAGGGATGCTTCACTGTTTGTTCCTCCACACTTACGTAACAAATTCGCTTACATAACATGCTTTAGTTGAAGGCCTGAGACATCCTCAATAGTTTAACTGAAACTCAAAAATTTCAAGATGTTCAATAAATGCTTTTTTTTATTTATTTATTTTTTTACATGCAAACATTTACTCTAACTGCCACATAATTTACTCTGAGTACAATATTTTATCCCTATACTCTCTGTTTTACTGATCTAGTGAATTACTTGAATTACTGAACTGTGACATTTGAGTAATAATACGTTTCAAACCTGTGAACAAAAGCAAAGGAGTAGGAGGATAAGGCTTGTTTGAAGACACATCTGATCATCTGGCTGTCCTTGGTCTGGAGCACCAACAAGGACATGGACCTCTCAACCCGGCGGTAAGAAGAGAGATAAGGTCGCTTTCCCAGCAGCTGCACCTCAGGAAGGAGGAAACACAACCAGAAGAGGTTAAGACAACAGGTGGGAAATGTCTTGTTGGCATGTCAACATACAGTAAAGTTAATTAATCATTTTATCTGATTTACACTGAACAAAAATATGAAGCCACCAATTTCCTGACTCTGAGAGAAAAGTTAAAAACCTTGTTTCTGTTGTTTTTGTAAGAAAATGATTTAATCTAGTCGACTGTGCACAAAAGGTTTTATGACGAATGACAAATTCTTGACGATTGAGTTCACTTACATCCTGGTTAGGTGTAACTTAACCAAGGACCGTTGTGTGATCAGGATGCTACATTCACCAGTCACTATGAAAGGCTGCTTTCAAATGCAGATTTAATCAAACGACACAATGCCACAGATAACAAGATAGCAAGTTGCTGGCAGGCCGGATGCTGGCTGAGACGATCACATCATCAACATCTCCACCATTTGTTGTCCAAGAAGTCAGACCTGCTCAAACTGTGAGGAATCGCTTGAGGGTAGCCGGTTTGTGATGTCGTTGTCCGCACCAAGGCCTCGATCTAATGGCAAAACAGTGTCATAATCAGCTCTCATGGACAACCAATCATGTTTGTTGCAGAAAAGCAAGATGGAGAAGAGTCTCTTTCACTGTCTGATCTCATTTTCAGCTGTGCAAAGCAGATGGCAGACATCATGTTTGGTGTTGTACAAGGGAAAGGTCAACGTTGTACAGAGAGTGGCCCGTGGAGGTGGAGGAGCGATGAATGGGGCAGGGATACTTCATGGACAAGGAATGTGTCTGCATTTCTTCATTCCCCACCATCCCTGTCTTCATGTTGCCACAACATGCACTGACCTTCTACAGCAGCTGAAAATGTTCAAGCGCTAAATGGACTGCAAAGGCTGCAAACATGTCACCAGTCTAACATCTGTGGGATGCTCTGGATGGATGTGTCCAACAATATGATTTTGTGCCCTTAAATGTCTGTCAACTCCACCCAGACCTTCATGAAGAGCAGGACAAAAGTCCATAATCAGCATCTACAGCCTCATCAGCTCTATTGTAAATGTTTATAAATGTCGGAAATGACCAAACTTTTGATCTGCCCACTATCATTTCCAGCATATTCCCCTTTATTAAAAAGAAAGCATAAAATTCAATAAAATATGACATGCTGCCTTTATATTTTTGTTTAGTATATCATATCAAGCTTTGCACAAATTACATTGTTCAATACAAAGTCATCTTTAAGATCCTTGTGGTTCACTTTTTGCCCGTTTAGTATTTTGAATGCATATAACAAATGACCGCCTCACTCTGCTTTTTGTCCTCAGTCTCAGCTGGTTGAGACAGTGAATGAGAGACAACAAAGGGACGGCCTTGACGTTCTTACAACTATACGTGCGCACACATTTGCTGGAGCAATTCAAGCTGTCCAACAACTGGCCATCAGTGACCTACAGCCTGAGGCAGAGTCCACAATCTGCAGACAGAATGAATCTAGTAATGTATCACGCCTGCTTTTTCTATCTACCTCTTCCTGTTGTTTGTGTTATAAGGCCATGCTGCTATGGCTGCAAGAGCATGTAGGTCAGTACCGCTCCATATCAACAGACTGGCTGATTAACTGATTTATTAAAGCAGTAATTTTATCTTCACATAAGTGAAAAAGGGGCAGTACCAACCACCTTTCACACTAAAGAAGCCTTCAAATGCTGAGAGCTGGATCTTCTTCTGCTGAACTCTTATTTTTTTTCCCCCCAGTTGAAATGTCACATTTCTTGCCCAAATCAAAGCAATGGAAATGGGTCATTGTTGCTGCTGGTGAATGGGACTATGAGAATGTGACAAGGACGAGAGCCGGGGGGATAAAATTCAGGGAGGATACAGGAGACAGGAAAGAGAGAGAGACGAGGCAACTCAGTGGAATGATATTGACGTTGATGCGTTTCGATGTGGTGTATTTTCTTTTGATTCCAGGTTAATTCTGCTGTTATAATAATACAAATAAAGATCCATTCACCTAAGGAACAGTGTAACTGACCATTCCCTTTGTTTAGTGTGAAACATGTTTTCATGTGTTATGTATGTAAGTTCTTTTGTGCGTACATCATTCATATGTGTGTGTGTGTGTGTGTGTGTGTGATGTCAGTCTGCCCACGGCGGTGCAGTAGAATGGGTTGTGATGAATATAAATCAGGTGACTGAACAGGCGGGGGTTTCTTCCCAGACAAGCCCAGAAGATTGTGTAATGCCCACTCCTACATTACTGGTTTTGCGTGCACACACATACATACACACACACACACACACACAAACACACACACACACACACACACGACCCCTTCTCCACTTGGCGATCAACACAACAACCACTGTATTTACTAGTCAGCCTTCAGATAGACCACCCGTGTGCAGCGCAGACACTGAAGCAGACTGGACTTTTATCTGAACCTTTCCAATATTCTGGACAGGACCTTAAATTTCAGCAAAAGGACTTCCTTCTTTTTGTTGGATTGGATCGATTTTGGTTGGTTTGACATCTCGGACTTTAAGGCCGTTAAACTTTCTCCATCCTGTTTGACTTTTGTCCTGCTGCGCTGGAATTTTAATCCCCTGTGAATGCTGAGGTTGGGAGACGACCCTCAAAAGAGAGGAGGTGAAGTGGTGACCATGTGGATCCCGACACCCAGCATGACCCTCACCCAGCGGCTGGTGCTGTACGGGACGTGTGCCGTGGCGCTGATGAACTCAGTGGGCATTCTGGTGCTCCTGGTCCAGCAGAATCAGCAGCACGTCCGGCTGGGGCAGACGGAGGCGAGGCTGACGGAGGTGGAGCAGAGCTCGGTGGTCGAGTTCATCCAGGAGGTGCCAAGAGGAGCGGCGGGGCTGAGGGCGAGCGTCGGTGGGGAACAGCCGCAGTACCAATACCAGTACTCCAGGAACAAGAGGAGCGAAGAGCTGGAGAAGGAGCTGCAGCAGGAGATGCAGGAGATTCACCTGGAGGACGGAAAGGAGTTCAGCGAGCAGGAGGTCAGCCAAGAGGTCGGAGAGGAAACGGAGAAGAAGATGAAGCACAAGCACCTACACAGCCAGAGATACCACAAGGCACACGTGCAAGACGACATGATGATGATGATGACTTACTCCATGGTGCCGGTGAGATGAGGGACTTGCTGGTAGACTGTTTATAGGAGAGTGCAGCCAATCACATTTATAAGCTCTATACACAATCTGCTGTATGCTGCATTATTTTATCATTGTTGATTGATGCTGCATCATCCTCTGGTTGAAATGTGCATCCTGGGGCCTGTTGACCATCAGGGCACATGAAGGTTCCAGTTTGTGGCATTGTTTGGTTGGACTGTTTGTATCACAGGCACAAAATAGACTAAATATAAAGACATTAAGGTGACACATAATTCAGATTTGTTGTGTTTTAGATGGCTTTAGCTTATATTCATTTTAAGGCCTTTGTTATTTTGAAGGTTGCATGTTCCAAAATAAATAATATAAATAGCACAGACTACTTCGTCATTACAAACTATTACATATGAAACACACAGAAAATGAAATGTAGTTTTTAAAAATGCACTTACTCCAGTACAGTTTTGACTTGTAAATCCACTTTGTGCTATTTTATACTTTTACTCTGCAACATTTCAGAAATATAATTATGCATGGTTATTTTACAGATTGAGATTTTACATACAAAGAATGACCAACTTAGGAAATATCAAAATCAATCACATCAAATCAAATCAAAGTTATTGTAATTTTGCTGTACATACATAGTAGCACAGGCAAGATGAGAGAGCATTTCTTCAGGATCCAATAACTTAAAGCAATTTAAATAAAGAAGTGTTTGCATATCTGGATCAGCAGATATGATGTATTGTTACACATAAGTTTTATGTTCAGCATTGGTAGTAATAATCCTGTAATATAATTTATATTAAAAACTCAACACATTTACGTTTGATACTGTTTGCTCATAATATGTCTGTATATATGCTTAAGTAACATTACTTATATTAGCATTTTTTCTAATTTAGATAAAGACTAAGATTTATTACATCATAGTATTTAATATTATTATAATATATTTTGATATTTTCTCTTTCTCTTCAGATCAAATTGTTGATCGACATCTGCAACAGCACCAAGGGAGTCTGCATAGCTGGTATATTTCACTTACATAATCTACCTAACCAGGTCCCAAAATATCACCATTTTTTCTTCTAACATCCTCAAACTTTCCTTTGCAGGACCACCAGGACCGCCGGGTAAGTGGACTCGTAAATCTGCTTCCAAATTTAAAATCAAGCCCTACTGTACGTCTCCTTTGTTGTTTAGTGACCCATACCCTTGTTGAATGTTGTTTTGTTGAGGATTTTTTTTGTGCTACTGTAGGTTTGCCTGGTGCAGATGGCATGCCTGGTCAGAATGGGACTGATGGCATCCCTGGACTGAATGGAGCGCCCGGGGCTGACGGGAAAAGAGGAAAAAAAGGTAAGAAAGAAGTGAGGATCTGCTCTGTTTTCACTCACCATCCATTTCTAGTAATGCCTCGGGCAGTGTTGGCCATTTCAGTGCAGAGCTGCTGGTACAATGCAACGATCAAAAGGGTTGAGTATAACCTGGAGGTCGAAACGCCAAAATACCAAGAAGCACAGTCACTTAAAATCATGCACACACACA
This sequence comes from Stegastes partitus, assembly GCF_000690725.1. Lineage (NCBI taxonomy): Eukaryota > Metazoa > Chordata > Actinopteri > Pomacentridae > Stegastes > Stegastes partitus. Next base: position 211,887 of record NW_007578346.1, read on the forward strand.
CACACACACACACACACACACACACACACACACACACACACACACACACACACACACACACACACACACA
>NW_007578346.1:211971-242917 GCF_000690725.1 Stegastes partitus
ACTTCTTTCCTGCCCATGTATCACATCCGATTTTATTCATACCAGTTTCTAATTCATAAATGAGTGGGGAGCTTTAAACATCTGCCTTTCTTTCACATTCTCAACTAATATTATTCATCCTTGTGGTTTTGGCCTTCAGTTGAATGAACTGGAAACTCTCTCAGAATATTCTCCCACTTTCACTCTGTTGGAGGACATGATTCACGCCAGCAAGTCAATGGAATAATTCATGCTCTTAACAATGGAGCAAAGTGCGTTGACGTTATGAATGCAATCTTTTAGTCACTTTGCACAATTTCTTCCACAGGTCCGCCAGGTGAGAAAGGAGAGCCAGGGGGACAAGGAGAGCGAGGAGAGCCCGGTCCGCCCGGAGAGATGAGCCAACCATCCAATGATGTCATTATTGAGGGCAAGTTTCTCGGTTTCTTGAACTATTTCGTAACTAAATTGAATTGTTGTTGGATGGAAGGATTGAAAAACAGCCCTCATAATGTCCACACATGCATTTGCCGTTGAACAAACCTAGCTCTGAATTGAGAAGTTTTCTTCTTTGGACAGGTCCTCCTGGCCCAGCAGGGCCTCCTGGACCTATGGGCCCTCCAGGACCTCCCGGACCTCAGGGACCCCCCAGAACAAGGCACCAAAGAGCCCACCTTCAAGCTGCTCATACTTTGGGTGAGTGGACGCAAACAGTTTGCAGTTGGAAACAGTAGCTGACAAAACAATCTCACCTTTCTTTCAAACAATCTTCCCCGAGGCTTAGATGTTCAAATTTTCATTCTTCAACACTGGGGAAGATTGTATATGATTGACCAAAAAAATCTGCTACTATATGGACATTATGCTGAGATTGTTTTACGTGTTTTCTGTGAATAAAACAAGATGAAATTGTCTCTAACAGGGCTGTTGCACCCAATTCCCAATGATGAAACCTCACATGTAAAGGAGGCTATGAAACGTCACGAGAAGCCCGCCAAGAAGAACGGTACGTTTTTTTTAGATAAGCGTGTCTACATTCACAACACATGGTGTGTGGAAGGAAACTTGTAAGTTCTTTGTTCTTTTGTTTTTCCTCAGAGTGCCTGATAAAGTCTCTGATCAACCCCAGGAATGTGACAAAGATGGAGAGCACGTTTGGCACATGGATGAAAGACACCGCTCAGCTGAACGATGAGAGAATATGGGTGGCAGAACACTTTTCTGGTGGGTTGTTTGCAGAGAAAACTACTCTAATAAGTGCTACAGTAAGTTGTGTTTTATCAGGTAACATTTTGCTTGTTCTTCTCCAGGTCGTGTGGTGAAAGAGTATCAAAGCATCGCCTCCTTTCAGAGCAACAGCAGCGACATTGTGGACGTTAGGAAGTTCTACCAAGGCTGCGGCCACACTGTTCACAATGGTTCCCTCTATTATCACATTGCTGGTACTTCCAGTATTGCCAGGTGAGCTCAAAAGCAGTGTGATGAAATCCTGTCGTTTTGATTAGTTCCATTTCCTCCAATTCACATCTTGCTGTTTGTTTGTTCCCAGATTTCACTTCCACACCAAGAGCCTTCGCACTCTCACCATAGACAACGCTTTGTACCACAACCTCGCCTATCTGCTCCACAACTCCAAGACCTACTTCAAGCTGGCAGCAGATGAGAACGGCCTGTGGCTGATCTTTGCGTCCAGCTTAGATGAGAGCATCATGGTGGCCCAGCTGGACCAGAAAACCTTCTCTGTCACATCCTACATCAACACCACCTACCCCCGCACCAAGGCTGGTAACGCCTTCATCGCATGTGGAGTCCTGTATGTCACCGACACCAAGGACAGCAGAGTCACCTTCGCATTTGACCTGCTGAAGGGAAAGCCGGTCAATATGACCTTTGACCTGAGGTCTCCTGGTGGAGTGCTGGCGATGCTCTCCTATAGCCCGAAGGACAGACACCTGTATGTGTGGGACCAGGGATACGTCAGGCTCTTTGTGGTGCACTTCATCTCTGATGAGTGAAAATCATGCTGTCTGAACATGACAGCACACAGACGTGACTATTAATTTACATATTGAGAACAGAAGGCTTCCTGACTACTGACTTATCACTCCATCGTTGGAAATTAGTCACGTTAAGGTTTTCAGGAGGGACGTATATGTTAAATTTCTATTGTCCAGTGGGACATTCCTGTAAAATGTAAGGTTTTTGTTTAATAATAATAATTGTGAAACTGCAAAAAAAAAAGTGTACACTGCTGTATTTATATCCAGTTTGCAATGGAAATATGAGATTTTAGAGTTACTAATGATGTGAAAACCATGTTGTATGAGCTGACAATTTACACTAATTGGATCTATAACTCAGTTATTGTCACCATCTGTTTTAAGTTGTTGCATTATTCATTGTATTTGCATGAGTCACCTTTAATGTGTTTTGTTTTGGTTTTTTTTTTATAGATGTACATGTCCTCCCCTTCATTTTTCTGTACATATAGACACTCCACCAATCTTTGTAACGAAGCAGCATGGCCCTCCGTTTGCTTATTCCTCATGACAGAAAATAACAATTAAAAAACCAGCGCCAAATCATCCTGATGAAATAAAAAGAATTTATTCACTTTACAAAGGTAAAACTGACCATGACCTGTTCTCTCACACACCTTCAGGCTCAAGTGCCCTTGTAAGCGTCTACCCATGATATTGGCTTCTTTTGCATTATTACATGCACACGCACATACACACCAGACACCAGCAGGACCATTGGTAAAACACTTAAGATACATACAGTACACGTAGTGGGCAGAAAGAGGGAGAGAAACACAAATTTCTTTAATAAATACCATACATACACTTAACAAAAGTTACAACTAATCCAACTGGTATGATACAAACCAAAAATAAAGAAATGCTTTCATGTTTGTACAAGCTGTTGTGGTAGTTCATATCTATATATATATATATTTATATATATTTATATAATTTATATATTAAAACTATTTCAAACGTTTTACTACTAGGCCAAATAAAGCCAGACATTCATTTGTATATAACAGTTTCTTCTTCAATAACCTATTTATTCGAAATAAACTTTTAGTGTCTCCAGAATTTGAGTGCAAATATCTATTCCTTATAGATGAAACAGTAAAAACAACTAGCGAGGTAACACACACTTACATACAGTAGACTGTGTTGCACATCTCCCAGTCAGATACAGTAAAACCCCTTACATTCCTAAAATAAAAGGCAATAAGTTAAATAGTTTTACATAGGAATGGTCAACCAAACAAACACAAACATATAAATAATTTAAATAATAAAATCAACTCAGTAAAAAAAAAAAGAAAAAAAAGACTAATTCAAGATTCTCTTGTGCAAAAACCAGAAGTGAACCTTTGTGTTTCTGCTCTGGGTGGGTAGGTGGGTGCTTAGCGTTTGGACCAGACAGATGGAAACATTGAAATCACAGTCACAGAAGTAAAACACATCATCTTCCAAACAGGAATGTTCTAGCAGTGAGTCTGCCGCACAAACAGGCATTTGAGGGCAGGTGGGCGGGCAGGCGTACAGATGGCGGACACAGCAGAGTGAACACGCACTCGTGGGCCAAACTGGGTCGAGCCGAACCCAAACCTCGAGAGGCCAGAGTGAGCGATGGGCAGCCAGTGAAGTAGAGGGTTTGGGGGGAGGTGGGGTGTCACTATTAGGAGCAATGCACCATCAACTCTTCCAGAAGGGCTAAGAAAAGCCGGGCAAAAAGGCAGGAGGGGGGGTAAAACCATTGAAACAAAATGCAGATTCCAACAACTCGATTCACACTGGAAACCACTGACTTAAGAACAAACCACAGTGCTGGTTACAGTAGATGCTAAGAGATTTCAGCTGTGGGCACAAAATGACGACAGTTACACACTTTTAAAATTTTTGCTTGAGCACTTTTACAGAGCACTATCAATAGACCTGTGATTGCACCGCGTAACGAGAACAGGACATGCATAGCTTCCCTATGGACACACTCTAAGAGTAGAGATTCTTCAATAAAATTACAATAAATCTAGCTTTAAAATCAAGTATGATACCTTTTGCTTGTAACTTTGTTTTTCAGCCTTTGGGAAAAAAATGTTTGCAGCTCCGTTTGTCATTCTGGATATGATTTACATCAGCGGTAAACCCATGAACACGTCGCACTCTGAAAGATGCCAAAAGCATGGCGACCTTCTGACTAATTCTTTCCCCATCCTTTATGCTATTAATGCCTAGAGAGTGTTACATAAGCTTTTGTGTTTTTTCTTTCCCTCTCATTCCTCTTTGGACCCTCAGAAGTGGAAGTAGGCATTACAGGATGTCGACCAAGCTGCTAGGGATGTTGTAGCGGTCGGGCAGGACCCTCATCTTTAGGGTGCCGTCTGCTCCACAGGTGAAGATTCGGTTTCCGGGTCGCGTTTCCACTTGCATCACGCCGGCGCCAATGTTGCGGAAGATGGACTGCTTGGCATGTTCGGTGCTGAAAGAGTGCATGAGCCCGTGGCCGGCTAACTTCCACACCTGGAAATACAGCAAGTGAGAGAGAAAAGAGAACACACTTTAAGTTTCCTTTAGCCCTTTTCCAACTACTTCCTAATGATGTAATTATGAGGAGCCGATACTGAAAAAAGTGAACTTTGTCAGTTGTTGAATTAATTAAACGCATCTATACTAAACTTAATTAACATGTTTGTGTTACTATTAAAACCTAGTCCACTTAAGTTAGTCATTGCCGTATTAATTATACTGCGAAATTAGTTCCAACATAACAAGGTTTTGTGGAAAAAGTTGACATAACTGTTTTAAGTAAATTCAATAAATTATTTTTTCAGTGTACATCTGCAAACGTGTGCCAAAGTGAGTTTGAGTTAGCCAATGATTTCTCTAAGTGCCGTAAAAACAACTTTGCACTTAATAAAGCCACATTTACACATAGAGCCGGGTATTTACAAAAATGGATCTACATTTTCAAAAATAACATTGTTCATACCAGATAGTTAAAAAAAAAATCTTTGTTTACACAAACCCGCATAAACAGGTCGTTAAGAGCTGCTATGAGCATGCCAAACCTATAGGGGGAAGTGTAACCGGAAACATAAAGCCATGCTAGCCAATCAGAATCCTAGAAAAAAACACAACAACAAATGGCACGAATGACTTCCTGTTACTTCAACGACAATGGCGCAAGGGTCGTTTGGACCGACAGAGAAGTGGAGCTACTCCTGAATGTGATGTTCACGTACAAAACAAGTAAAATACTTGAAATTATTGACTTTCTATCACAGTAGCCAAACTGTAAACAAGTTACACACATATGATGTTGATGACACTTTTGTTGCACACTGTGACGTCAAACTCCGTCTCCTCCTTTCTACACGCAAATGTAAAGACAGAGTCTTTCCAAATCTCCACTTTGGCCGGAGTTTGCAGGTATGATTGTTTTCTGTGACTTGTAGCTTCGTCAACGTGTAAACCAAAGGCCCAAACACATTGAAATATCACTGTTTTTGCTACGTGTAAATGGGACCTAAGTCTATTTCTGTTTTTCTGTTTAACAGCATCCAATGACTAATGCGTCAAAAGCTTATTATGAGCAGAACTGGTTACAGAGGTAATAACATGAGTATATTCATGCATTTATTCATTGTATGACCCAATCAAATTGTGCAATACAGCGTTTGACTAATCAGAACCACAAATGGGGGATAAAAACGGCAAGTTGTGCTTCATGTACTGGACCATTTCTTGCCTGGGAGATTTGTTGTCTGAGTAGTTTTCAAGCAAAACCGGCAAACACTTTATAGCCCCAGTTTCTGAGATTTCAAGGGATTGTGATAGTTTCCATTCTATCAACCAATTAGTTTTCTGAGGATGTGACCTGCAGATTTATCACCATGATATATAATAAATATTTGTAGAGGAGTTACTATAGTGGATCCCATTTACACTCCATATTGGCAAGCCATGCTCGGCTTTAATTTAAATATACCAAACATCAAAATACAGTTATATAAACTGTCACTGTCCTAGTTTCTTCAGACTCCAGATTTGCAGATGCAATATTTACATATATGGTGCTGTGCAGAAGTTATAGCTCCTGTAGTCAGACTCATAAAAGACTATCCTCAGTGACTAGAACAACCTGCAATGGAAGGTTTGGCCCCCACAGAACACCGACAATCGAGTCACTCTGGGATTACATAAAGAGACAGAAGCAACTGAGACAGAAGAAATGGGGCAAATTCTAAGAAAACTGGTTGGAAAAATACACCTGCCAAGTTTCTTCTGTTTACTAAACTTTCTATAAGGTTGTCAAAAAAACCACCACTTTACTTTTAGTGCTATAAACCTTTGTGCAGTCTGCAAACTTGATAACACTATGAGCATGGGTTACGGATGTTTAACTTGACTACCCACTTGGGACTGTAACACAAACTATGACAGTCCTGCATGAGGTCACGCTCCAGAGAAACTGTACCACTACACTGTACAATATGTGTACGAGGAGGATGGATTTCAGCGTACTTTGAATAAGTCACAAATCCTCAACACACAAAGTTAATGTGTTTTGGCAAGTCAGTGAGTGAGTGATGGAGCGTGCGTCACCTTCATGTTGCCCTCTGCGGAGCCAGTGACGAAGAAGTCCTCGAAGGCATCCAGTGCGAGGGCTTTGATGGCTGAGTCATGGGCCTGGAAAGTATGGAGCAGCTGCCTCTGGCGGATGTCGAACACACACACAAAGCCCTTTCTGCCTCCAGTGATCAGTAACTGCTGTTTAGGAGCATACTGAAGCACAGTGGCCCCGTTCTCGTGACAGGGGAACGCTGCAGGAGTGGGTGGGAAGAAATGTGAGATTTGATGATAAAGCAACTTGAAATTAGGAAAAATGATGGGCTTGCTTGGATATTTGGGATTTCTTACCGTGGACCATGGTATTGCTGGGTGAAATCAGAGTGTCCCACAGGCAAACATTTCTATGGATAACATAAAGCAAAATTAATACGAGGCAGCTGATAAAAACAGATAAAGGGTGGTATTTGTTTAATAGTGCAGATGTTAACCTGTTGTCATTGGACTGTCCAGCTGTGGCGATGAGGCTGGAGGACGTGATGAAGGCAAAGTCGCCGCAGGTCTTAGTGTGGCACTGCCAACTCTGGCAGCAAGAACAAGACAAGAAACAGCACATATTCATTTAAATGATTTAGCTTTGATGTCGATTTGATGTTTTGTCCGTGCTGTGATGGTAAATAAGGATTTGAGCTGCTGGGAGGTGACCTCACCAGGTAGGGTTTGGGGTTGGAGGATGTCTGGTTGACTTGCCAGAGGCTGAGGAAGCCCTCTCCATCAGCGACTCCACACTGCGAGATGTTTTCAAAGCAATCAGATATAATCACACAAAATAGACAAAACACAGCTGTTACTCTGTGTGTGTGTGTGTGAGCTTGTACCTTATTGCCCTGGGAGTTGAAATAGAGCCGGGTGACTCTAGCGTTGCCTGCTTGTCTGAAGCAAATGAGTTGCTGAGGTCTGTTCCATTCAAACATTCTCACACTGCCATCCTGAGCCCCCGTCATGTCTGACGCACGAGCAGACCCGAGCGAACGCACACAGAAACAGGCCAAAGGCGGAGAGAGAGACGAAGGATACAAAAAAGATACAAAACACAGAGAAAAGAAGGAATTTAATGGAAGATGTTCATATTTAAAATATGCTGTATACCAGTTATGGTTTTCAGTTTTCAATGAAGGCACTTACAATACTGATATATGGGATGGGATGTCATTCTCTTCACGTTGTTTAGATTCCTCTTCATAATCTGAAAAACATCAGTGAAACCATACATTTATTCAATATAACATACCGTGTTTAACAATTGCATTAGACCACCTGTCTAATTTGTAAAGCACTGTATAAATGCATAGACCATCCAGCATCATGAAGGCCTTTAATTCACACTCAGCTCTCGACGTTTCACCATTTTAAACAGGAATGAGGAATTTCAAACTGAAGTCACCTTTTCATACCCAAACTTCAGCCGGCTCACTGGGCTGCTCTGAGAAGTCAGACATTAATCAAGCATAACGTTCAACCATTAAAACACATTTTTCTGTTCAGGAATGCGAGTAAATAACTAGAATTTGACATCTTCATCAAGAAATGACAATGTGCTTTACTATTTTTTCTTTTTTTTTTGTAAAACAGCAAATTTGAAAATTAATAGTTAAAATAATAATTATATTTTAGCATTAAAAACATCATTTCAGTTAGATTCTACATACTGGTGAATCATGTTTTTTACAGAAACAAAACAATATATAGATATTGGTAATTATCAGTGCTGTTAATTTAGGACATAAACCTTATACTGGGTGGTGGTCTAATAAATTTGTTAAGCACTGTATATTTAACACCAGATGTCTAGAATGTGTAATATAATTTTCAAGTTAAATAAATCCTGTATGAAATCTTAAAATGACACCCATTTGTTTTAATTAAAAAAAACACTTGTTCTGTTCAGTACACTCTGTCACTCCTCACTGGACTGTGACTATGCACATTTCAATATACATACGCTGAACTACACTTTAACACATGGAATGCACCATCTGTTAAACCTGACCTGATTCCATCTGTGTTCAGAGATTTCACCTTGACTCAATCTTAAGCTCATTGCTTTGCTTTCAGAAATTCTTTAATGTCAGCTATATCTCCAATGTGTTGCGCAAACAAACATTACCGTGTAACCTGTTTACAGCTTTTACACCTACGTATTTTAGTGTCGGTTTAACTTAATTTTTCATATGGAAATTTTGTCTTTTCTATTTTGTCAGTAATCCCCCTAACATACCTTTATCAGGAGCTGATGTCTTAGCGTGGTTGTTCTTTACTTCTTAATAACACAATATTAGCTCAAACAGGAATCATGAATCTCTGAGCAGATAGCATCCGTGCAGTTTTGAAAAACTGCAGGAAATATGAACGTGTTAAACCACAAACCAGCAAATAAGAGTTGGGCAAACTTCTCTGCTTCAACTCAGAACTTATCGACACAAAACAAAACATAAAACGAATCTAGAAGGTGTATTTTTCACGATTGGTATCATGATTAGCTGCACACCAGGAGATGAGGATCCACTGATTGGTAAATCAGGTATAAAATGACTGGAGACTAACAGCAAAGTTGAGAAAAGGTGCTTCAGAAGTCCACTGAACCTGTATGACACTGTCTGTCCTGTCTTCCTAAGTGTATCACACTACACATTTATCAACGTGGCTGGGACATGGAGAACCCTGGCCGTGTGTTAGCGTGACGCAAATCTGTACCTTGGGTAGCCGACTGTGAGAGCTGCTGCTATCTGTGTTTATATGCAGCCATCTCTGCCATGCAAACACGCCCGTCATCTGTATCAGCATCTACAGACTCAGCAGGCCAGCTGCTTAGTCGGCGTGGCTCTGTTACGCTTGACATTGATAAGAACTAAAAACATAAACTTTGCCTGAAAATGTGCAGGACTACAGAATGCATAACAAAAATACGTCTTTAAGAGTTACCTTTTTAATTAGAAATCAGAAGTTTCTCTCATGTTTACATTTGGGGTGAATAAAAGGACTGCAGAGTCATACCAAGGCTTTGATGCCATTTATGGGCTCTGAAACAGAACTTGGTTTCCCCCTACTGGTGTTAACTGACAACTGCATGCCCATTAATGCCTTGATTTGTTGAGCTTGTGGATAACTGTGTGTTCGTAAGTCAATGAGCTCGTACCACACTGGCTCCCATGCTGGTCTGACCACTTCCAAGCCATGGCATGGATGCAGAAACTGGCATCTGTGGTGGCGCAAATGGGACGGAGCTCGTCTGAGCGATGTTGGTTTGAGAGGAGCGATGGTCGATGTCGTCAGAGCTGTAAAACAAAACATAACCAATCAATCAGGGGTGGTTTTTGGAGGTTGTAAGTAAAAGGTTGGTGTGGTTTGGAAGGACAAAATGGCATCTATGATTAATTGTGAATCTGACCTGCGGGACTCCTTGTCAAAGTCGTCTCCTATCCAGGTGAAGGGCTGAACAGCCACTAGAGTGGACACATCCACCTCCTGGACATCATGAGTGGACGCCAGCACTATCTCGTTGGAGTTCGCCTGGGAGAGGAATGACGCAAAGAGGAGAGGGACAAGGTGAGACGAGGTGAAGGGTGTGCTTAGCAACAGCCTCCTCTAATTTCCTAGAAAGAAACTGATACGTATTAGTCAATTCAAAAGGTTCCTGGAAACTGTTGTATAATTTGATCCAGTCGCACAGAGTTACCTCTATTTACCCTTTAGTTAGTGGCAAAATACGTAGATATTTCCAGTAAATTATGGACCATTAAGTGTTTTCCAGTGTTTGTTTCTTAGTCACACACACACGCACGCACGCACGCATGCACCACTAACCTTATTGATGGCAAATGCCATGATGATATCAGACTCTTTGTGAATGATCTTAGCCTTTCCTCCTGGGTAGCCCAGATCTGCCTCCACCTGAAAAAGCCAAGAAAAGCAATACATCATAGCTGAAGAGACACTGATGCTACAGTAAGAGGCTCCGGAGCCACTGAGCAAAAATTTGTAAGATTAATACTTAGAAGACTATTTTCCTTCCATGAGAAGTTGGTCAGAAAAAGACTTTACTCTCCAAACACATGATTTGACCTATTAAGTTGCTCCCAAGTGATTCCCCGTTTAGTTACAGACAGTGTAATATACAGCTACCTTCAGAAAGAGTGATTATAGGGAAATGTCGCATGTAGACGTACACAAATATCTACAACATCATTGATTTGGGTTTCTGCAGTGACAAACCCCACACGGTTAGCAAGCCTCACAAAGCCCTGAAAGTGAGCATGCAAGTTAGTAGGTCTACAGTGTGTGCCAACTCTCTTAAATTCTTGCTTTTGGGTCCAGCAGAATCAGTCCGGCTAGAGAGGAGAAAGGAGTGAGAAATACAGGGAGACGTGTTACTGGTAAGGGATCGAATGTGATTGGTGGTTATGTGAGTGGATGTCATAAGTGTTTCAGTGAGTGGAAAAGATTAGACGGTAGATCTCAGCCTTAGAGCTTTAAGTAGATTTTATGCCAGAAAAATTCCCAGAGCAGTCACTATCAGGCCAAGCTGGAGAGGAGACGTCCAGCACTACACCCAGTTTGGTTCTATCTCTAACCACTAACCTTCAAACCAAAACACTGTGCAACTGGTGCACTTTTTTTTATTATGATTAATACACTTGCTCCTTCTAGCTTGGCTTTGCAGTGACTCTCCCAGACAGACAAAAGAACAGACAGAGCCAGGGCCTGGGCTGGTGCAGTAAATGATACTACCTTATAGGGACTGCTAGCTCCTGCTATGCAGTGTGGGCTTATACGGTCCATATGGTTCTCTACAGACTACACAACACACACAGAGGCAATATAGACACAGGACACACCAACACGGCACGACACAAACACATGCACAAACACAGAAAAATAAAACATGGAATGAAAAGAAAATGAAGAAGGCTGACAGGATCTTGATGCATACTTGGTGATAAAATGCAAATAACTGCAAACTCAAACCATTTCATTAATGTGGAGCTACAGACATAGAGCAGGATGAATGGAAATATGAACAGTGGATCTGACTGTCACAGTTGAATCTCAAGTAATCTGATTACTCCTGCCAGCAAAGACTGCTGTAATAATAAGAAACTAAGCACATTGGGACAATAATTCCTGGAAGTTTTTCTACTTTTGAACTAGCAGGGAAGTGATTGCATAATAATGAGTAATTCCAGACATCACAGAAGGCAGTGAACGGGCCTGGACTTGATTAAAGATGTTCAGGGAGTCAAAGCAAAGATAATGACTGTAAAAAAAAATTATCTACAACAGAGATAAATGCTTCTCTGTCTAAAACAGGGAACTGATACATTCATAACACTTGGTTTTCAAAATGCCCAACAGGTACATGCCTGTATGTGTGATAGTCACTTATTGAGACAACTGGTCAGTTTAAAGGCTTCAATAAATCATCATCTCCAAGCATACGGCTTGTGTGCAGTGTCTGTTTTCCATTCTTATGGGTGGGTTGATACTTATAGTCTATTATACACTTAAAATTAAACTTCAGATTGAATTAGTTTAAACATGTCTGGCTGTCATGAATGTCTGAATAAAAAAATAGCCTTGTTATATTTAAATAATATTATTGCTTAGTTAATTTAAAAAACAACACTTTTAATCCTCCAAATCTCAAAATCTGCTACCAGTTGGTTTGAATGGTATTATATTTTTCAAATATCCCCCAAATTATACCATTTATTATATATAAATAAAAGCACTTTTTTTTTTCTTCAGTGTGGGCACCTCCAAAAATGTTGCACAGGTTTTTTGAGTGTTTATAAAATAAATAATGAAAGAAATGCAACATGACTTATGGCACAATAGCTTTGTTATATGGCACAAAAGATATTTTTTATGTCTCTCTACTTCTACCCATGGTTGTTTTGATGGACATGTATGATTTTACACTGCAATGAAAACACAGCAAAATAAAAGTTTGATAGGAGCAAAGACCGCCTGGAAACTACCTGGGAAATCAGAAGGTTAAAAATTCATTTTAGTGTTTTTTTTTTTTGTTGCATATCTGTATCAGTCAACCTGTTTTTAAGCTTCTTTTGAGCTCTGTCTTTCTAACACTTTCCACTTTTCTCAACTGCATGACGGTTGTTCAATGACTACTCAGACGTCATAAATTGCCATGATTATGGGTGTTGTGCGGTTATGTGCGGTTACTTTGACCTTTTTTAAGCCACTTTTTTCCAGTGAAGTCACTGTGTCTCTTCATCTGTCGCTGAGTCATTTAAAAGGGCAACTTGACTTTTAAAACTATAATAACTAAATGTGAAACAGATCCACTTTAAAAATGCAATTTCCAAGACAGTACTGTCTCACATGAGAGCCAATACATTAATTTAGTTAGGGGATGCAAAGCACTAAAAAAAAAGGAAAATAAAACAATGGCAGGTTTATTAATCATGAACACTTAATTGGGGAAAAAATAAGCAAATTTTCTGTATGAATATTTTCTACTGACCTCGCTCTGCTTCCTTTTCTTAGTAAAGATGTAACGGATCAAAGTCTCCTGAAGAATTTCTTGTTTGACCAGGAAATGCCAAAGACGTCGGGCTGGAAAGGACTGGTGGTTCTTTGTCCTAGAAAAATAAAATACAGACAAGAACATGTCAGAAGCAAGCAACCTACTTAGATCATTAGGATTTTTATTATTATAATTTTTTAAAAAATAAAATCACTTACAATGTGATCTGATATTTCATGCATGATTGAAATTGGAATGACATCTGTTATGCTTTAAAGCATTAAGATATTCAAATGAGGCTGAAATGATCTTATTATTGTAATCTCCCTTCTTCTGTATTATCTACTTGAAGCATTTATATATCTTTGTGCAATAAACAGTACAGAAATTAGTTGTGTAGCCAAAGCACTTAAAAAGTTATGTAATAACACCAGTTAACTTTATGGTATTGTAGACAGTATGCCATTAATTAAGAACTGACATTGTATTTCTAGTTGTTTTATTTAAATTTCCACAGAGCTAATGGCAATGTAAGCCACATTAGCTGCACAACTCGCAAACTCTAAGGATTTTCCAATTGTTGTGGCGACATTGCCAATAAAAATGTAAGGATTTCTCCTGGATCTTCAGTTCCTGCATTGTAAGATCACACCTGGGTCAAATTCCTACTCGCCTGTAAAGCTGTGAGTCTATCTAGTTACGGGAGGACTCGAGGAAGGCAGAAGCAAATGTCCTCATATCCTAACAGCTCCTACTTCACACCTCCAAGTTTACAACAACCACAAAACACAATAAAAATTAAAAAAAGTATTTTCACCATATGAGACCTTAGAAAAACAAAACAAAACACAGATATCGTACTGTAAATGCCTTTCTCACCCAGACATAGTGTGTGAAAGTGCGTCTATATTTTTGTATGTTGTATATGAATTACTACTCACTTGAAGGGTGTGTTGTCTGGCTCCAGCATGGCCTTGTGTCGCAGTATGGCAGGGCCACCTCCAGCGCTGAGGTCAGTGGGGTAAGTGTTGATGTAGTTGGGAGGTGGGCCGTCAAACTTGTTCATTCGCTCCAGCAGAAGCTGTTCCCAGTTTTCTAATGTCTTCAGCACAGCGTTGCAAAGAGGGGAAGTGACTGGCAGGTCTGTGACACAAACATATATACATAGAGAGATCGATACATAGAGATCAACAGGATACATCACTGTATGTTGTGTACAGGCAGCAGAAACCGCAAAAAATATTTCATTTGTCTTTATTTATATTGGTGGATGCCCTAATTTATACAATTTAAATGTTTCGTGTATCCTCATAAAGAATAAATCTCTTTGTATATTATACTTAAAGAGCTTGATAGGGTGGGTGTACCTGTGAAGTCAAGGCCAGTGAGAGGGATGAAGTTCTTGACATTGTGATGAGCCAGTTTCACCATGACCAGGCGGATCAGAGCCCAGCTACGTGGCACACAGACATGCACAACCATTAAAATGAATAGAAAGTAAAACTGGACGTCACACAAGCAGGAGAGGCTGGGCCCTACCTGTAGGAGTTGGGGTCACAGTGCTCCGTCATCTGAGTGTCAGAAAGGAAGGCGTCATCATCGTCTTCATCATCCTCAGCGCCGCTTTCGTCTGAGTCATACAGAGCATTGCTGTCTGACAGCGGCAGGAAGGGCTGAGAGGGAGGAAATAATGATGGGAGCGAAAAAAGCAAATGAAAAAGGGAGACAGAGGCAGACAGATTGAGCAGTAAGTTTTTAATAACCTGAAGACTGTGAATCATAGAATTCATTAGTGAACTCATCCGGTGCCTTACTTTGGCCACAAAGTAATCCCACATGCTCAGCTCTGGGGGGATGAATTTCTCCCTGTATGCGGGTCTCTCTGTGGGAACGGGAGGCGGGGTGGCCGGCGTCTCCTTTACGGGGCGTCCAGGAACCAGCATCCGCATGTTGAATCTGCGTCTGTAACGGTCCACATCCTCTGCTGGTTGCTGAGGGGGAGCGACTGTCGGAGAGGAGAGGAACAAAGAGATGGTATCTTTAAAACACAGCAAACCCTGATGGGCCAAATAGCAGGGGACTGCAGTGTGCTGTAGTTTTGTACAAGCAGTTTTGACTCATTTTAAATCCAAAAGAAGATCAAGAAATAGATCACAAGAAAGTGAACTGCATCCACACCCACTCAGAGCATAAAATACTCCACATCAGACACAGAGCTCAATTGCAAACAGTAACCTGGTAAAATTGTGGTTCCTGTCTGCATGTAAATTCACTCCTATGACTTTGAGTCATTACACACAAATGAAAATTGACACTTTGGAAAGGGAGATACAAACACAAACATTTAGGATGGAGCCACAGGGCAAGACACACAAGGTTGTGCACAAACCTGCACCATTATCCTGGGTGACTATCTCTGACATTGCACCAGACAAAACAAGACAAGACACAAACCAGAGTAGACAGCGCAGTTAGACACACAGATACTACACAGTCCATTACATAATTGAATCAGTAAATGTTTGACGTAGCGCTTCATACACACAAATACACACAGAAAACACATCAAACAAAGATGGCAAATTTGTTGAGCAGTCATGTGCTAAGCGTTTTTGTGTATCCACAGCACTTGAGGGAGGAAAGCATGATGAGATTGGCAGCTAGAACAGGTTTTGGGTGTTAATGAGTGTTAATTAGAACATGAGAGGGAGGCATCCATGTGTAACATTTCTGGATAGCTGTGTGTCTGTGACATGCATGCAAGTTTGCAGTGGCCCTCTAAAGGGCAGAGTTTTAACAAGTGATTACTATCAACAGGCTGGCATTTAAGATTGCCTCTCTTCAAAAAGATCTCTTCAAAAGGCTCTTAGCCTCGCTGAAAGCTACCTCAAACTCGACAGCAATATGGAGTCTAAATGCCAGCCACTATCTTCCTCCCTCACAAATACAATGTGAGCAAAAAATACTCTGGCCAAATGCAAATGGATAAACAGCATCAGGTTCAGTCAATAGTTTGAGATTTGTACATCAGAGCTATTCAAGATATCGCTTAACCCTCTGAACCCCAAACAGTTTGTGGGCATTTTTATTTTCGTCACAATTTTCCTCGCTGTGGGCTCATTTTTCATTGTAATATAAATTCTTGGAACTCTAAGGAAAATAGCACAACCATGGCCAGAAGTAGAGACAACTCAAAATGTCTTTTGTGCAGTTTAAGAAAGATATCGTAACAACTGGTGTTATTAATATTGAAAAAAAAAACGGTCTGTCTACATACTATAGATATTTTACTACTACTATTATCTCCTATCTGCTCTGTGTAAACACAGCCTGCAGTTCAGCCCAGTTCAGCTGAAAAGTCCCTGAATTTTTTGTTACGACTATTGGTCCCAGCTAAAACAAGTCAAGGCTTCATGTGCATATTTTTTATTTTTGTTTTATTTGTTTACTGCATCTAGTTATTGCAAATGGTTTATTTTGACAACTTTTTAAATGAGACATAATAGAATAAAATGATTTAGATTATATTTGGTTTATTTTCCAACAAAACTGAAAATCACACACGTTGAGTTCAAAAACTGCTGGAAAGTTAAAAATCCAATGATTCTCTCTGTTTTTACAGTTTCTGGTTGCAATAAATGGTGTCATCTTGCTGATGTTTTAGGGTCAGAGGGTTAAATTCTACAACAACAACAACAACAAAAAGAACAGATGTAGGCAAACAGCTGAATCACAACACACAAGAGCTAGTCTAAGTCTATAATGTACTAATTAAATCTACTACAACCTCCCCATGTACACTAACACTGGTCCATTAACAGTACTTTTAAATTCTACTAGCTAGATGAAACACAAGTAGGTATTACATCTGAGCTCTACAGCAGTAACTCACTGGTCTTAAAACCTTTCAAAGTGTACCTGGGTTAGTCTCGGATTCAGATTTAGCCTGAGAGGGCTGCTCAGCCTTGGCCTCTGAACACTCCTTGCTAGGCCCAGCTGTTGCTTCAGTGACATAACAAGATGAGCACAGAGGACGTTACAACATGTACATGCAATGCAGTTTGAACACACGCACGCTCACACAAACGCACAGCTGATGGCTTATCGTAACACTGAACAGAAATTATGTCTTCATAGCACTAGTGGGCTTTGTTGTTTGTAATGGGCATTCAGTAGTAGCTGCACGATAGAGAGAGAGGGGTAAGTCAAGCATCTGCGACAATGCAAACCTGTACAATTTCCATGCACTGCAATCCTGCAAACCAGCACTGCAATCCACCAGCCCAGTTACTCACAGCTGGCCTTAGTTGCAGGTGCCACAGTGCCCAACCCCTCTCCCCTTGAAACAGGAGGAGGGGGTCGTGTGGGGCGCTGGGTTTCAGTGGGGATGGGAGTGGGGTTTGGGGTGAGGTTGCTCTGCTCAGGTCTTCCTGTGTCTTGAGACTCCTCTGGCCTGGCTGCCTCAAAATCAGCTGGCACTGGGACACAGGGCAGAGGGCACACTCACACAAGACACTACACACCAGCAGCAGCAGCATCTTAGGAGCATCAACAGGACAGGACTAGGTGAACATCTATGTAATTATACAGACGTCCAGAGGGATGGATGCGCTTCCTTGGATGCATGTTATCAAAGACATATCGGGATGTAAAAAGCCAACAGATGGAAGAGAAGAAGACGACCAGAAGAGCAGAATAAAGGAGTAAAGGCAAATTAGGAAGACCATGAAAGAGGGCTTAAGACAACAAGGACATGATGGAAAAAAAAGGTATTAGTAATAAAGTAGTAAAAAAGTACAAAATAGTAATTGTACCTGGTGGGGCCTCGGGCCTCTTTGGCTTAATGATGACTTTGGCCCCTCCTCCAAAGACGGCAGCCCACATGCGGTTATTGAGGGGATGTGCTGCCAGGCGGAACAGTTCATTGCTGCTGTGAGTGCCCAGGCCGTGGATGAGCAGTGCAAGATAAACGGCCACAACCGCTTCGCACAGCAGCACGCTGAGCTTCGGCTGGTCTTCCTCCCTCGCTGATGTTAACAGAGAAATCAGGGACGACACACCTGCGGAGAGAAGACAGACATCCACACACCATGACATTTATATAAGACATTAACCTGTAATTTGCAAAAATAACTTGTGCAGTCTAACAAAAACACCGATGAAGAACTCATTTCTGAAACATTTGCATGATGGCGTGATCACTCTCCGTCTTTCCATTTCCTTCCCACAGGCCATGGAGCTCCTATTATAGAACACCATCTGCCTCTCTGCATAAACACAGACTGCCTGCTTTGCTCTGCTCTTTCTCTTCTGCTATTCATGTTCTCTCTCAATCATGTCTTTGATGCTCACACATATGCCATTTCCCCATCCTATGCATCCTGTGAGGATTCTGGAATGTGATCTAACCTGACTTCAGTCTCATTATAACTATGTTTGACATTATGACAACAGAAATGTTAAAGAAGAACCAACTTAATGCCAACAAAAATATCCTTTAAATTAAAAAAAAAAGAAAGAAAAAAAGCGTAGTTTTTGCCTAAAGCTTAGAGTCTAATTCAGCTGAACCTACAAAATGCCAACGGTTAGTAAAGCAGGAGACTCTGTTACCTGGCCACTGTGCAGGTGCCGAGTTGGGAGTTATATGTTCTTCAATGCTTTCTGTGCGGAGTCGCTTCCTCTCACTGAGTAACAGGCCCTGGTACACCATCCCTGTGAACTGGTTGGCCTCTGTTTGGCTGCTGCAAAGTCGACAAAAGAAAGGTAAACCATGAGATGTGACTGTACTTAATATGTGAGTTCAAAATTTTAGAAAATATTCTCTTTCTCTTGTAGAATGATATGAGATGATATATATCAACCTCTACTTTGAGCTGGAGTCAGGCCTAGCAATAAAAGCAAACTGTCCAAACTACTATCTGTGGTGTATTTTGAGAACTGCATAGTTAAAAACAAAAACAAATCTAGATGTTTTCAAGAGATTTTTCTTGTCAGACAGGAAAATAATATCTTGCAGGGACTGTTGCTGCAGGAACGTGTGGCACTGCAGTGAAGATGCACAGTTACCTGTAGCTGTGGCTGTCGCACAGTGCTTGATAGACGCAAGCAGACAGAGAAGCTGCTAGTGTGTGCAGAGAACTCACCTGAGGGTGAAAGACACATTTCATTATTTAACATCAAAATGAACACCCACATGGCTATGAGAAAGGATGCAGACTCTGTACTTAATGTGCATTTAGTTAAGATTGCTATTTGAGCTCTGACCCGATCCTCCAAGATTTCAGGATGCGGCGGGACATCCATGAACGTGACGGTGTGGAGGATGTCGTGAATGTGGTTGCTGAGGTGGAGGACGGGATTGGCTATGACTGTCTTCGTGGGGGCAATGCAAGCTGAGAGTAGAGGCAGTGTAGTGGGCAGAGGCAAAGGAGACTGCAGCTGCTTCACTGTGGTCTCCTGCAGAGTAAAACAGCATGATGTAATTTTGCTGGAAATTGTTTTGCATTAATACACTTTGAATACATAAAATATATGTGTCAGAGCGTGTATGGCTACCTGCTGGCTCTCCTGCAGAAGGAACAGAAGCTCCATACGAACAGATGTGACCCCCCCTCCCTTGGCTCCGTGAAGGCTGCAGTAGGACAGAAACACCCTCAGCAGGGCCTGGTTCTTTCTAAGCCACGCCTTGCGCCTCTCAGAGTGCTGCTGCTTTGCCTGAAGGCGACGGCGCTCCATCTGGTGACGCTCGTAGGCTCCGGCCTCTATACGCTCCAGTGCTTCATCGGATATGTCCACTGATCCTGTACGGTCTCCCCAGCGTTCCACTTCTGAATCTTCCTCTTTCCCCTCCACCTTTGTGTCAACAGTAGTCGTGGTGAATAAACATGGTTAACCAGGACGTAAAAGCCCTTTTGATAATACCTAGTATGTTTAATGTGCGAATTTTGCCAAGAGTACATGAAGTTCTATGAAAGTGTACCTTGTAGTTGCAGATCTTATGCATGGCTGCTATCTCCTTCTCCAGCCAGTTATAGAGCTGAAAGCGAAGCTTCCCTCCATCCACCTCAAAGCCTGTGGCCAGTGTACGCAGCTCAGTCATCAGGATCTTCAAACAGGCACGGAACTTCAGTTGCTCTGCTATCACGTCCACCTCTGACTCACCCTGAAATACAGGAGAGCGAGTTTAAGGAAAAAGCCAGCGCTGTGCCGGCTTGGGGACTTCATAGGAGCATTTCTGTGAAGTATAGAATATTTACAGCCATGCTAATTCCCAATTCAAGTCTTAGGCACACTTGCTGCAGGTTTCCATTTTGGCACTTTTGATGACTTTAACAAAAGATACCCTATTTGTATTTAACATAGTGGCCCTCTACTTCATTCACAAACTTTTCACAAAACAATTTCAAAATGGATTACAGGCTCAAAGCCGCTGCATTGGCTTAATTACGTAAATGATGGTTTATAGTAAGGCAGATCTCCTCTTGACTGAGTGTCCTGTCTGGCATGTTAAAACAACGTTCATTTGAATGCAAAATTTTGCTTAAGAAACAGAAGCGCTTATTCTTTATAAATGCTGAGGTTTTACATATGTTATAGCTACCTGTGAGTCCTCTCTTTGCAGTTTAGGGCCACCTTTCTCTGAGCCTTTGGTCTCAATCTCGGGTTTCTTCATGGTCAGACCGTCATCATCATCCTCATCTTCATCATCCTCCTTGTCTTCTCCCCAGTCCAGATTCAGTTCATCTTCCTCCACTTTGACCACAGGCTGGCTCCAGTCCAACCCACCAACGCTATCATTTCCTCCCCAGGCATGAGTAGGTGGTGCTGGGGAGCCCCAGTCCAGACCTCCCTGGGTGCCATTTTCCAAGGGTTGGTTTGTATTTAAGTTGGCCTTGGATGAAGCTTTGCTGAGAGGTGAGGAGCCAGATTTTTTGCTGACTTTGGGAATCTTGGAGAGCACTTCGAGAGCCAAAACTGGACAGCCAACCTACAGAAGTTGCAAATATGATAAATTATACGTATAAAAACGTGTATGCATGTTTGCTTTTATAGCTAACATTTTATCAGACCGCAAAATAACAGTAGCAGCATCAGTAGACACAAAGTATAGCTATATCAGAAGTACTGGACAAGAGTGAGCATTACTAACGATCCCACCTTGAAGTGTGCGTTGGCAGTTGTGAAGAACAGTTTGCGCTCTATCAGGTTGATTTCATCTGCGCTACTCTTCTCGGCGGTGAGGCCCACAGTTGTTGCCGTACCCTCTGGATTTGCAAAGTGCCGACGAATGATCAAGGGGTGTGTCCTCAAGTAATTATAGAAACTAAACACCACTGGGTTGCAAGATTTCACCATCACATCTGCCACACAAGAAGGATGAAGATAAGGGACAGGAAAAGACAATGCCTTTAGGAGTAGCACACAATGCAAATAATGAGCTGATGTCACTGGGTTTTGCTGTGCAGTATGGACTAAAATGTCGACTGACCAGGGTTCTCATCATCATCTTTTGGGATTCGCTCCAATAGTGTGTCAAGGGCTCGTGTGTAATCCTTCATGATCCAGTAGGCTATGCTGCGGAGGAAAGGGTCAGGGTGCAGTCTGGAACAGTGGTATGCACTCCCATCTCGGTTACAGCCCAGCACCTTCTCATACAGGAGGCCTTGGCAGGTGGAGGAATTCTCAAAGTCAGCCTCATAGAGTCTTGCTACTATCATGGCTAACTGGAGATCCTCCATCTTCTCCAGCAACACCTACACATCATGAAACAGTAGAATGTGTTAACACTGCGGGTTAAGTAAGAAAGTGCAGAAATTGAAGGAATTTTGTAGACGTAATTTTCCCCTGCAACCAACACAAGCAGCTGAAACATACAAAGCACAAACGTCTATTTCCTATTTTCTGCTATCTGTATATTTTGACTCTGTGGTGTAAAAAACCCTAGCCAAGGAAAACTTTGCATGATTGCTGTGCATCTTATCAGCGTAATTTAGGCTTCTCTCTAGTGATTTAAAGGCTGCAGAATAACTCGCTCTCTCAGCAACAGATATCTGCACTGTTGGTGATGTAGTGGTTTAATTCTCAGACCGAGACACTTTCACAATCGTATTGCCACTGTAAGGGAAACAAAAATGGAGTGCTGGAGTAGAGTTAACAGTAATAAGCAGTTCTGTCTATCTTCTGTGAGGATAAAAGAGTGTGTTTTTGTGTGGTTCAAACCTCTATGGCGTCTTTGAGGGAACCAGCCAAGAGGAAGAAGGCAGCGGACTGTTCAAAGCGCTGCTTTCCCAGCAGGGAGAAAGCATTTTTCAGCGCTGCCTTCCGCCAGCGGTCTTCAGTGAAGTTGTTCTTGAAGAACTGAGTCATCTTCTCATCATGCTGAGACCTGAGAGGAGAAAACCACACAGCTTGGTATACCACAGTGGTTTAGCAAGAAAGTTATCGCAAATTATACTATAATGCATTTAAAAAATCAGTACATGCTCAGAGACAATGTCCTACCTGAAGAGTCCCCACAGGACAGCTTTCTTCTTCATTGCCAAGTAGAACAGAGCAGCATCTAAAGGGTCATTGTGCCTCTGGAACGCAGCTTTACCTAACTGATTACACAGAGACATTACAGTTACTAAATCAGTAGGTCTTCACATATCATCAGTTATGATATGAGCGCACTTCAAGCACAACAATCAAAATATCAAACTGCCCTAATTACAAATCATGACATATTCCAGTACAAATATTCCCCCTACTTAGCTACGGTTAAAGATCTGGGTATATTAACCATTTGCCTTTGTTAGCAAAGCTCTTTGCAATATTAGCTGCTTAACAAGCCGTATAAATGGATACTTCTCATGCTAATTTCATTACTGCACAGAAAACAGAATGTATAGTACAGAGAAGAGAACAAATTCTAGAGAAAAAGCAGCAAAAAGTGCCACAGTTTTAATTGCTGGGCATTTGCATAGGACTGTGATACGTCCCTATATATACCTGATCTGGTCATCATCTGGAAAAATGGAGTCTGCACTCAAATATTATTGCTTCTGGGTGTGTTATTAAATTATTACCTTATGTTAACCTTTTAAGTTTAAAATCTCCCTTTTGCTATAAGCAGGACAGTAATTTAATGAATGTCCTTGGGAGCATTATTACCAATGTGCAGACTCTATGTGTCTCGATGAAGACATATATGGCACCTAGAATTCATCACACTGATATTACATTTGCCTGTATTCATCCATCCATCCATCCATTATCTATACACTGCTTAATCCTCACTAGGCTCGCAGTATTCATCAACCAATCTATCCAGTTTCCTTTTTTATTTAATTGCTACTACTTATATCACTGTCCTAAATCTACAAATCAATCAACAAAATACAAGAATTGAAAGTATACTGTACTTGCATCATGAGGTGATCAAGTTTCAAGTTAGATCTTAATTAAGCATGTAGTATTTTTTAGTTTAAATTTGCCATGGTACCTTCTCCACCATTTTGCGCAGAGTGTTGATGTTCCGTATCCACCAACCAACTCCTACTGCTCTGAGTTCAGACCACTGTGGGTCGCCTCTCTGCATCGCTGGGATCATGTTCAGCAGCTCCTCTTCTGCCTCAGAGTGGAAGGCCCATGCAAAGTGGCATGTTGAAAGGCCTACCATAGAGACAGACGGAGGAGAAAGAGTGAGCAAGATGGCTCCAAGTTTAATCCCAAAATAAAAAGAATTTGATATATTTTCATGCAAAACGTTTATTATATGTATCACAGCAGCAGGATACTGAAAGGTGTTTTACCCTGGTGGAGCAGCTGCATGCGATAGAGTGGGGGCAAAGAGGTGAGCAGGCAGGTATGAAGACGCATGGCGAGCAGATACCTCAGTCCACATTCATCGAGAGCCTCTCCACCTACACAAACAGCAGGGAACTGTCAGCTTTGTCACTACGTTTCCATACGCAACTCTATTAAAAAGGCTACCAGAAAGCAAAGTCTTTTTAAACGCCAGTATCACTTGAGTTCATGCGATGCTGTTGGAGAATATGTCTGCTATCCTTGAACCTTCTTACCCTCCCTGTGCTTACTTAGCCCAGGAACAACCTGCTAATGTCTTCCTCTCAAAAGACTAAATAAAAAGGATGAAATATTGAAGAATTACGACAAAGATAATGAAAAAAGTGCAGAGGCGCAGTATATCCACTGTTGTTTATCTTACTAAAGATTTGATGGCTGGAGATTAACTATATGCAGGAACACACAATCAAGAAAAATTGTGCTTAGCTTATATGTTTATAACCTTTACTCAACATTAATGCAGTATTATCTCATACCAAGGGTAACAGTTAATGGACTGGAAGGCAGTGAGCCAAGCTGGCACACCAAATAACGATAGAAAACCATTTTGCAGGTATATGTGCATCTCATATCTTATATACAAATTGTGTGCTGCCAAATAAAGAATGCTTTCGTCATCCACAAAGGAAAAAGTCTCTTGTCACTTGTCTGAAGAAAAATAACTCTGGAGCTAGTCAGTGACTTGTTCAAAGACTGGGAGGATTCAAGTACACAAAAGGTAAAAAACTACAAACATAAAAGTTTGGTTTCACTCTAAGTTAATACAAAAACACTTAAAAAATAGATAAAAAATAAAAAATTTTAAAACAATACAGATGGACAAGAGGTCAGCAATTAAATATTGACTTAAATACTGAGAGAAACATTTGACGAGTTGAAAAAAGAAGTGCAAGAAAATTAGCATACAAAGAAATGATACGTTAATATGGATGGCTAGCATTAGAAAAAAAAAGAAAAGTGAGTTTATTATTCCTGTTTAAGTAACAAACAGTAGTCTTTAACCGTTGTAAATGTTGATGGTTGGTTCATTATATGTTTTTGAATGTACGGTTTCTACCACAAGTACAACTGCTACACACACAAACGTATATACTGACCGGTGTACTGTTGATCAGTGGAGCTCGTGACCTCAGCACTGGTGGTTGCAACAGTATCAGCCAAGGCCACCAAGAACATCTGCTCTAACCTGGTGAGGCCTGGGAGGCTGGAGTGCATGAGGTGACTGGACAAAACCTGGACACACACACAAGATCAAACTGAGTGAACTAGAGCGCTAGAGAAACATATAATTCTCTGGTATAAGTGAATTATTATATGAGGAGTAGCCTTATAATATCATTAATATTCTTTTTCTTACCATTATTGCCCTTAAAGAAATATTAAACCACAAGATTACCAAAAAATTGTCATTAAAAATATATGACAAGGTTATTATGGCACTGTTATTACTGTGATGTCACACTATCACTAACTGGTCATTACCAAGCTACTACTTCCTTAACCACTTAACTATTACACAATTTGGGCATAAAAATTTTTAATATCAAACTTTATAATACATAGCTTACATAACATTGCACATTTCTCATTTTACAAATACACACAATACCTGAGCATGCTCTGGTCCAAAATATGTGGGTCCATACTGAGAGAGGTTGATAACTCGAGACTTCTTCTCTGGTTTGTCAGTAGCAAAGTTTACAAAGTCATCTGTGGTAACTGTTGGCACCTGTCAACACAGATAGAAAACAGTGTGAGTAGACCGATCCACACCTTCGACAACAAAGTCGGTCCCAAGTCTCTTAACTACTTACCTGGAAGAGGTCAGCATACTGGTCCTCTGTGGACTTCTGGGCTCCCTCACCATCGGCCCCCTTAGCTCCCTTAGCAGCCTCCTCCGGTCCCTTGTATGAGGTGTCTAAGTCAGCCAACATGAGCGAATAGAGGGGCAACGGAGGGATG
Organism: Stegastes partitus; assembly: GCF_000690725.1. Classification (NCBI taxonomy): domain Eukaryota; kingdom Metazoa; phylum Chordata; class Actinopteri; family Pomacentridae; genus Stegastes; species Stegastes partitus. Next base: position 237,895 of record NW_007578346.1, read on the forward strand.
GAGTTGATCTCCGTGTAGTCTCTGCCTCCATCGCGGCCGGCCACAATGGTGTCTTTTGCTGTGCTGCCTGTCACACTGATTGTCCGGGACAGGTGTCTCCTGGCTCCGCCCTCACCTGCCTCCACGTCCCTCACCACAGCAACTTCTCCAGCGATACACTTGACCAGGTGAGCAAGGATGGCCTGAGACATAAAAAGTCCATCGTTTGCACAGTGCATACAACAGTGGAAATCAGATGAACCACAGGTGTTTTATTTAATAGCATGGTGCCTGTAGAAATCTGTTTTTATTTTATAAATCAAATCTAGTACAGGCAGGTTGTAACTGTACTCTCAAAAAAAGTAATCTGCAGATGCTAATAATTGGTTATTTTTACATACATAGATTAAATCTTTCAGTATCGTTTTTCATTTTTTGGCATCACTGAATGAGGCACAAACATTCTCACCTTGGCGCGGCGAACCTTGCCCAGGTCCATGAGCTCCAGCAGCTGGGTGGGATGGTACTGGGGTAGAGTCGGGGACAGAGAGTGAGCTGCCTCAAACAATCCCCCTTCCTGAAGTCCAGCTGGGGCTCGAAGGGCCTCATCCACTGCAGCACTTCCTTCAAACACACTCTTTGACCTGGCTCTCCCTTCAAACACTGAGGAGGAACCTGTGGTTTGACCTCCAGCAATGTCTGCGGACGACAAGTTGCCCTCCTCTCCTTCGCCGGGTTTCTTGTCCTGGTGCCACTGTGCATAGACATGCATTTCACAGTCCATTCCCACCACCAGGATGCCATCCCTCACCCAGGACAGGGAGACTGGCAGCGATGGTGTGCCATCCACAGATGACAGGAGGTCCACGGAACGAAGTAGGATCCAGCGTGAGCGGATGCCCTGTTTGATACTGCCCCCTAGAGGCAGGGTGATGACCGCCACTCCCTCCTTGCTGCTAGTCTGCTCATTGACCATGCCAGAGATACGGCCATACATGAGAATGTTGGAGCCAACCCCCACAGTGAGGATGTGAGATCCATCCTCCTTTGACAACCAGTCCAGGTGAACGTAGTGCTTAATGTTAGGCGAACTATGGTCTCTGGTCATGTAGAGGTCCGACCTGACATGGAGAAAAGTATTAACTTACAACACAAATGACTGACAGTGTATGATACAAACACAAAAGCAGAACTCTCCTGACCTGCTGTAGACAAAGAGGTTAGAGTCCACACTGACTCTTGGATCCAGTGTTGATGAGGGTCTGGTAAAGTCGTCCAAGTGGAGAGTTTGTTCTAAAACCCACTCTGAGCCGCCCGTTGACTCACACTCATAGATTGACACATGCATAGAGAAGTCCTCTGAAGAACTCAGCACCTGAGGACAAGAGGAACACTCTTAGAAGGACTTTTGAGAACATCTAAAGTCTAATGATACTGTGAAAGATGCGACCACATCTTTAAATACAGGGCTTACAAAATGAAGACTGCTTATAAAACGAACTTGTCATGGCCCTCACAGACCTTATTTTGCATTATCCTACAGTACACTGAAAATTCAACTATCATTTCAAATACATCTAGCTAGGTTTTATCACTTCTCACAAATGCTAGTGAACATTAGCACAGATTCTAAATGCACAGCAAGGTATAAAGTGCAAGAAATTGATTTAACCTTGTACATCCTTCACTATTCACTCCCTACATAAACACGCATTTATATGTTAATACACGTGGCGCTGTTATGTACTGTTAGAGGGTCCAGGAGATATATCCAAACTATATATATTTACTGAATTTACATTTTTGAATAACACAAAAATATTACAATCATTTCTGTAGGTTTTACAAACTCTAATTCCCTACCTGTCCTTGTCGTGGCTGTTTAAAGGCCACAGCCAGCCTGCCGATGTAGGAGCAGGACACGGCTACAGGTCGTCCTGACACGCACACAGCACTGTTGTTGTCCTCCTCCTCATTCATCAGGGCCCAGGGCTCCCAGCGATACGACCGGTTGTCCTGGTCATCTCCACCGTAACCATCATCACCCTCCACAGCGCAGCGCCAAAAACGCACACGAGAGTCAGAGCAGGTAGTAACAATCAGGTATGGAGCCAGGCACACAGGGTAGATGGAGGAGGAACTTAGATGACCTAACAGGAAGAGGAAACAGGACAAAATTTGAGACATTTTCAAGCAGATTACTGCAAATAAACAGGCTCCCCATTTTCTTGTGTTAACGTTATTCTTTTAAATTCTAGTAATCTGCCTGACATGGCTTAAATTAAACACAATTGTCAGCATACACAAAAATAAATGTAGACTTTTTGGGATTTGAACTAGTAAGAAAAAAGGTGGGTTTACAAATTCATTTTAATATGGCAACAGCAACACGATCTGAGTCATTGTATCCCAACCTGCAGAAGGGGTGGCCCTGGTAACCTCAACCCCGTGAGGCAGGTCGAGCCGCCTGCTGTACACCAGCTTGGAGCTGAGGATGAGTTTGCTGGCTGATTGTAGGTTGGCTGTAGAAGCTGACCGTGGCAGGGGTCTGATGGGAGAGGTCTCTGGAGAGGAGTCTGCATTCACAACTTGATTGGGAACCATTAGCTGGCTCTGAAAGCTGTAATCTGGGCTTGGTTCATCTGGACACAAGAGAGAGATAAATATTTAGGGCTATGGTCTGCAGATCAACAACGAATTGCTGTGCTGTCATCTGAACAAGTTCTCATTGGTCGGACAACAGCAGGTGCTACTTTGGTAAAAAGAAAAGTGCTACATCAACTGCCTTCCAGGATTAATACATGATTTTTGGTGGTGGTAGGAACAGAACACCAGTGAAAAACTACTGGAGACAAACGAATGGAGACTGCTAGGTGTGACCTAAGTAATGTTTACTGAATGTTTTGTAGTGTAAACTCTGAAACAGTATATTATCAACAACCAGCATGGCATATCATCTACAAATGGTAGATTAAGTAGTCTGCATTATATTCCTCAATAGTCTTTGTGCAGGCATCAGGAGAAACACTATCTTTCTCTATTGATTTGTAATTCATTTAGGCTTATAAGGCCAGCAGGTAGAGTGCACTGTGGTCGAAATAATGTGCAGATTTTTTTTTTCCCCAAAGACTTTTTTTTTTCCATTCAACAATTGTTTGGAGAATAGATATGATTTCAGTCAACCAGGATTTTCTTTGGCTAACTCCAGCCCCAGAGACATTATAGCTAGTTTCTGATGTTGATAAAAAAGCAAGGCTGGCTTCACACGATTTCATGCCAAAAATGTCTAGTTAATGTCCATTTATGCCAATATCTACATAGCTGTGTGTGCCCTAGACTTACCAACACAGGCCTGCACAGACTTGAGGTGCAGGTGCCACATCTGCAGGACAGAGTTCCTGTTGAGATCCTTTTCTATCACCACCAGGAAAAATTTCTCAGAAAATGGGGCAGGTTGAATATCTGTTTAGAGAAAAATTCAGTATTACCTTCATCTAATGACAAATAGGTTTGAGTAAACAGACCTACACAGAGTCCTTATTTAACTATACCTTCACCAGATGGAAAGGCCGGTGCGTATGCTTCTGGCTCTTTCTGAGGCTTGTAACCAAGAATGAAGTCCTCTTGGAAGACATGCAGCAGCTGGGTGTTGGCGCCACACTGCATGCACATGGACAAAGCATCGAAGAGTTTACTACTGTATGCATCGATCAGGAGGTTTCAGGATTTCCAGTTCAGAATTTTTGTCCACCACTGATCTGAAGTGGGTGTGAAAAACACAGAGCAGCTGCTAACCTGGTTTGTAATGACGTCCAACTCTATGATACATCCAGGTCTGGCAGTGGACTGCTGGCTGACAATGTTGAACACTTCGCCCACCAGTTTCTAAACAGAGATGCGCATGAAAAACGGAAAACTGTCCATTTATTGCATTTCATTTAAAACCATTAGCGTGGTGAAGAAATATCACATATTATGTTTTAAAGGAAGCTGGAGGCTGGTATGAAGCATGAGGGAGAAAACAATACTTGGCTTTACAAGAAATGCTGCCACATTCCTAATAAATCTGTGCTCCTGATGTAGCCTGCGTAATATTGTTTTGTGTTTTGTTAACATTTACAAAGGCAGCACAAAAGGAAATTATTAAAAACCTTACAGATGTTAAAAAAAACTGGCCTACAACAAGAATGTAATATCTGTAAATAATGTGGTTATATCAGATTTGTGATGTTTTACTTGTTAGCCCCAATAATGCAGCTCCTAAGCCTGCTTTGAGCTGAATCCCTGGTTCTTTTAAAGTAAAAGTTTCACTGTATAATGTATAATGGCCGAGATACAGTAAATTCACTGAACAGAGACTCTAAACAGAGACTCTCACATCCCAGTGAGCAATGAAACATAATTTTTTTTTGTGTGCAGTGACAACTGCCTGTGTCCACTCACAGATGTTTCAGGATCTGACAGCTCATCCAGCAGTTTTCTGGCATCCACCACAGCTTGATAGAGACGCAGATTTTTACCATCTGATGCCACAAAGCAGGCGCTGGCACTGTTACAGTAAGTTCCTGATGGACAAATGCAGTGTCATAAATAGAGCCACGGGCCTTTGTTAATATGAAACATTCAACAACTTAAAAACTTTCATGATTATCTTTCCTCAGGCTGCAGAGAACAATGATCTAGAAAACTAGATCCAGGCTAGTTCTTAATTGGAAAAGGTATATTACTGCTTTCAAGGCACATTCATAAAAATATGTTTATGCCTTGGTAAGCATTAGGGAATGAAATTAATTAACTTTTTTGTGCAAATCTGACATGCAAAATTGACTTACGTTTGTTACTGTTTGCACTGGAGGCATGTAATTCAGTGGCCTGATTGTCCTTATATTCTGTGAACATTTGTCACAGTTTGGTCCTAACAAATTGTGATCAAATGTCAAATTGCTCATAAGCAAAAGCTCAGATGATTCAGCAAAAGTAGAATATCAGCTTCTACATTAAAGTTGTTAATTATTTCGTCATTACAGGGGTGTTTTTGCACTGT